>NW_027616947.1:0-166538 GCF_964187855.1 Myxine glutinosa
AATTTTGGGGTTGGTTTAGGGTCCTGATTGGGTGAAATGTCAGAATATTGGGGTTGGTTTAGGGTCCTGATTTGGGTGAAATGTCAGAATATTGGGGTTGGTTTAGGGTGAAATGCAAGAATTTTGGGGTGGTTTAGGGTCCTGATTTGGGTGAAATGTCAGAATATTGGGGTTAGATTATGGTCCTGATTTGGGTGAAATGTCAGAATATTGGGGTTGGTTTAGGGTGAAATGTAAGAATTTTGGGGTTGGTTTAGGGTCCTGATTTGGGTGAAATGTCAGAATATTTGGGGTTGGTTTAGGGTGAAATGTAAGAATTTTGGGGTTGGTTAGGGTCCTGATTTGGGTGAAATGTACGAATTTTGGGGTTGGTTTAGGGTCCTGATTTGGGTGAAATGTAAGAATTTTGGGGTTGGTTTAGGGTCCTGATTTGGGTGAAATGTAGAATTTTGGGGTTGGTTAGGGTGAAATGTAAGAATTTTGGGGTTGGTTTTAGGTCCTGATTTGGTGAAATGTTAGAATATTGGGGTTGGTTTAGGGTGAAATGTAAGAATTTTGGGTTGGTTTAGGGTCCTGATTTGGGTGAAATGTCAGAATATTGGGGTTGGTTTAGGGTGGAAATGTAAGAATTTTGGGGTTGGTTTAAGGTCCTGATTTGGGTGAAATGTCAGAATATTGGGGTTGGTTTAGGGTGAAATGTAAGAATTTTGGGGTTGGTTTAGGGTCCTGATTTGGGTGAAATGTCAGATTATTGGGGTTGGTTGAGGGTGAAATGTAAGAATTTTGGGGTTGGTTAGGTCCTGATTTGGGTGAAATGTTAGAATATTGGGGGTGGTTTCGGGTGAAATGTAAGAATTTTGGGTTGATTTAGGGTCCTGATTTGGTGAAATGTCAGAACATTGGGGTTGGTTTAGGGTCCTGATTGGGTGAAATGTCAGAATATTGGGGTTGGTTTAGGGTGAAATGCAAGAATTTTTGGGGTTGGTTTAGGGTCCTGATTTGGGTGAAATGTCAGAATATTGGGGTTAGATTATGGTCCTGATTTGGGTGAAATGTCAGAATATTGGGGTTGGTTTAGGGTGAAATGTAAGAATTTTGGGGTTGGTTTAGGGTCCTGATTTGGGTGAAATGTCAGAATATTGGGGTTGGTTGAGGGTGAAATGTAGAATTTTGGGGTTGGTTTAGGATCCTGATTTGGGTGAAATGTTAGAATATTGGGGTTGGTTTAGGGTGAAATGTAAGAATTTTGGGGTTGTTTAGGGTCCTGATTTGGTGAAATGTTAGAATATTGGGGTTGGTTAGGGTGAAATGTAAGAATTTTGGGGTTGGTTTAGGGTCCTGATTTGGTGAAATGTCAGAATATTGGGGTTGGTTTAGGGTGAAATGTAAGAATTTTGGGGTTGGTTTAGGGTCCTGATTTGGGTGAAATGTCAGAATATTGGGGTTGGTTTAGGGTGAAATGTAAGAATTTTGGGGTTGGTTACGGTCCTGATTTGGGTGAAATGTCAGAATATTGGGGTTGGTTGAGGGTGACATGTAAGAAATTTGGGGTTGGTTTAGGGTCCCTGATTTGGGTGAAATGTTAGAATATTGGGGTTGGTTTAGGGTGAAATGTAAGAATTTTGGGGTTGGTTTAGGGTCCTGATTTGGGTGAAATGTCAGAATATTGGGGTTGGTATAGGGTCCAGATTTGGGTGAAATGTCAGGAATATTGGGGTTGGTTTAGGGTGAAATGCAAGAATTTTGGGGTTGGTTTAGGGTCCTGATTTGGGTGAAATGTCAGAATATTGGGGTTAGATTATGGTCCTGATTTGGGTGAAATGTCAGAATATTGGGGTTGGTTTAGGGTGAAATGTAAGATTTTGGGGTTGGTTTAGGGTCCTGATTTGGGTGAAATGTCAGATATTGGGGTTGGTTTAGGGTGAAATGTAAGAATTTTGGGTTGGTTTAGGGTCCTGATTTGGTGAAATGTAAGAATTTTGGGGTTGATTTAGGGTCCTGATTTGGGTGAAATGTAAGAATTTTGGGGTTGGTTTAGGGTCCTGATTTGGGTGAAATGTAAGAATTTTGGGGTTGGTTTAGGGTCCTGATTTGGGTGAAATGTCAGATTATTGGGGGTTGGATTATGGTCCTGATTTGGGTGAAATGTCAGAATATTGGGGTTGGTTTAGGGTGAAATGTAAGAATTTTGGGGTTGGTTTAGGGTCCTGATTTGGGTGAAATGTCAGAATATTGGGGTGGTTTAGGGTGAAATGTAAGAATTTTGGGGTTGGTTTAGGGTCCTGATTTGGGTGAAATGTCAGAATATTGGGGTTGGTTTAGGGTGAAATGTAAGAATTTTGGGTTGGTTTAGGGTCCTGATTTGGGTGAAATGTTAGAATATTGGGGTTGGTTTAGGGTGAAATGTAAGAATTTTGGGGTTGGTTTAGGGTCCTGATTTGGGTGAAATGTCAGAATATTGGGGTTGGTTTAGGGTGAAATGCAAGAAATTTGGGGTTGGTTTAGGGTCCTGATTTGGGTGAAATGTCAGAATATTGGGGGTTAGATTATGGTCCTGATTTGGGTGAAATGTCAGAATATTGGGGTTGGTTTAGGGTGAAATGTAAGAATTTTGGGGTTGGTTTAGGGTCCTGATTTGGGTGAAATGTCAGAATATTTTGGGTTGGTTTAGGGTGAAATGTAAGAATTTTGGGGTTGGTTTAGGGTCCTGATTTGGGTGAAATGTCAGAATAATTGGGGTTGGTATAGGGTGAATGTAAGAATTTTGGGGTTGGTTTAGGGTCCTGATTTGGGTGAAATGTTAGAATATTGGGGTTGGTTTAGGGTCCTGATTTGGGTGAAATGTAAGAATTTTGGGGTTGGTTGAGGGACCTGATTTGGGTGAAATGTAAGAATTTTGGGGTTGGTTGAGGGACCTGAATTTGGGTGAAATGTAAGAATTTTGGGGTTGGTTTAGGGTCCTGATTTGGGTGAATGTAAGAATTTTGGAGTTGGTTGAGGGATCTGATTTGGGTAATGTAAGAATTTTGGGGTTGGTTTGGGCTCCTGATTTGGGTGAAATGTACGAATTTTGGGGTGGTTTAGGGACCTGATTTGGGTGAAATGTAAGAATTTTGGGGTTTTTTGAGGGACCTGATTTGGGTGAAATGTAAGAATTTTGGGGTTGATTTAGGGACCTGATTTGGGTGAAATGTAAAGAATTTTGGGGTTGGTTGAGGGACCTGATTTGGGTGAAAGTAAGAATTTTTGGGGTTGATTTAGGGACCTGATTTGGGTGAAATGAAAGAATTTGGGGTGGTTTGGGCTCCTGATTTGGGTGAAATGTAAGAATTTTGGGGTTGGTTGAGGGACCTGATTTGGGTAAAATGTATGAATTTTGGGGTTGGTTTAGGGACCTGATTTGGGTGAAATGTAAGAATTTTGGGGTTGGTTTAGGGTCCTGATTTGGGTGAAATGTAAGAATTTTGGGGTTGGTTTAGGGCCCTGATTTGGGTGAACTGTAAGGAATTTTGGGGTTGATTTAGGGACCTGATTTGGGTGAAATGTAAGAATTTTGGGGTTGGTTTAGGGACCTGATTTGGGTGAAATGTTACGAATTTTGGGGTTGGTTTAGGGACCTGATTTGGGTGAAATGTAAGAATTTTGGGGTTTGATTTAGGACCTGATTTGGGTGAAATGTAAGAATTTGGGGTTGGTTGAGGGACCTGATTTGGGTGAAATGTAAGAATTTTGGGGTTGATTTAGGGACTGATTTGGGTGAAATGAAAGAATTTTGGGGTTGGTTTGGGCTCCTGATTTGGGTGAAATGTAAGAATTTTGGGGTTGATTTAGGGACCTGATTTGGGTGAAATGTAAGAATTTGGGGTTGGTTTGGGGACCTGATTTGGGTGAAATGTAATAATTTTGGGGTTGGTTTAGGGACTTGTTTTGGGTGAAATGTAATAATTTTGGGTTGGTTTAGGGACCTGATTTGGGTGAAATGTAAGAATTTGCGGGTTGGTTGAGGGTCCTGATTTGGGTGAAATGTAGAATTTTGGGGTTGGTTTAGGGTCCTGATTTGGGTGATATGTAAGAATTTTGGGGATGGTTTAGGGTCCTGATTTGGGTGAAATGTAAGAATTTTGGGGTTGGTTTAGGGTCCTGATTTGGGTGAAATGTAAGAATTTTGGGGTTGGTTTAGGGTCCTGATTTGGGTGAAATGTAAGAATTTTGGGGTTGGTTTGGGGTCCTGATTTGGTGAAATGGTAAGAATTTTTTGTGGTTGGTTTAGGGTCCTGATTTGGGTGAAATGTGAGAATTTTGGGGTTGGTTTAGGGTCCTGATTTGGGTGAAATGTAAGAATTTTGGGGTTGGTTTGGGGTCCTGATTTGGTGAAATGTAAGAATTTTCAGGTTGGGTTGGGGTCCTGATTTGGGTGAAATGTAAGAATTTTGGGGTTGGTTTAGGGACCTGATTTGGGTGAAATGTAAGAATTTTGGGGTTGGTTTAGGGACCTGATTTGGGTGAATGTAAGAATTTTGGGGTTGGTTTGGGGACCTGATTTGGGTGAAATGTAAGAATTTTGGGGTTGGTTGAGGGAACCTGATTTGGGTGAAATGTAAGAATTTTGCGGTTGGTTGAGGGACCTGATTTGGGTGAAATGTAAGAATTTTGGGGTTGGTTTAGGGTCCTGATTTGGGTGAAATGTAAGAATTTTGGGGTTGGTTTTAGAGTCCTGATTTGGGTGAAATGTAAGAATTTTGGGGTGGTTTAGGGTCCTGATTTGGGTGAAATGTAAGAATTTTGGGGTTGGTTTGGGGTCCTGATTTGCGTGAAATGTAAGAATTTTGGGGTTGGTTTAGGGTCCTGATTTGGTGAAATGTGAGAATTTTGGGGTTGGTTTAGGGTCCTGATTTGGGTGAAATGTAAGAATTTTGGGTTGGTTGGGGTCTTGATTTGGGTGAAATGTAAGAATTTTGGCTTGGTTTAGGGTCCTGATTGGTGAAATGTTAGAATATTGGGGTTGGTTTTGGGTGCTGATTTGGGTGAAATGTTAGAATTTTGGGGTTGGTTTGGGGTCCTGATTTGCGTGAAATGTAAGAATTTTGGGGTTGGTTTAGGGTCCTGATTTGGGTGAAATGTGAGAATTTTGGGGTTGGTTTAGGGTCCTGATTTGGGTGAATGTAAGAATTTTGGGCTTGATTTTAGGGTCTTGATTTGGGTGAAATGTAAGAATTTTGGGCTTGGTTTAGGGTCCTGATTGGGTGAAATGTTAGAATATTGGGGTTGGTTTTGGGTGCTGATTTGGGTGCAATGTTAGAATTTTGGGGTTGGTTCAGGGTCCTGATTTGGGTGAAATGTTAGAATATTGGGGATCGTTAGCTTCCTGATCTGGGTGAAATGTTAGAATTTCGGGGTTGGTTTAGGGTGCTGATTTGGGTGAAATGTTAGAATTTTGGACCTGGTTTCGGGTCCTGATTTGGGTGAAGGGAAAGGGAAGAGGGGTAGACACACAGCATGTTATGGGATGTGGAAGAGACTGTTTATGGGTTAGCAAAGAGGATTTATGATTGAGTGCAGGAAAGAAAGAAAAGGACTACGGGAATAATATTTAGGATTATTTATGGGTGTTTGTGAGACGGAAGTTTATGTTGGGGATCTTTGAGGTGAGTGTTCGTTTCATTGTGAAGGAACAATGTTCCGGAGGAAGGAAGGGTTGTTTGGAAAATGAAGGATGATTATTCGTTCACAAAGTCGTTTTTGGATGGGCCTGATCCATGTGAAAGTAATCAACAGGATGGATCAGAATTCCCTCCCTATACCTACCCCCAACAAATACTACTACAACAACAACTACTACTACTATTATTACAACTAGTACAACTACTATGACAACTACAACAACTACAACTACTGCTCCTTCTACAACTACTACATATACTACTACAACTACTATTATTACAACTACTACAACAACTACAACTACTGTTCCTAATACAACTACGACATATACTACTACAACTACTATAATTACAACTACTACAACAACTACAACTACTGCTCCTAATACAACCACTACATATACTACTACAACTACTATAATAACTACAACTACTACAACTACTATAATTACAACTACTACAACAACTACAACTACTGCTCCAAATACAACTACTACATATACTACTACAACTACTATTATTACAACTACTACAACAACTACTGCTCCTAATACAACTACTACATATACTACTACAACTACTATAATTACAACTAATACAACAACTACAACTACTGGTCCTACTACAACTACTACATATACTACTACAACTACTGGTTGGTTATACTTTAACTACTGGTTATACCTTAACCCTGGTGTTGGGCTAGCGGCTAGGGTGCCGGCTTGGGATCCTAGGCATACCTAGGATCCTGGGTTCGTAATCCCGGTCTGATCGCTGAATTAACGCCAGGGGGGTTGACTCAGCCTGTTCATCCTTCCGAGGTCGGCAAATTGAGTACCAGTTCACTGGTAATTCCGTGTGTCGTAAAAAGGCGTCAAAAAGGGTTGGCGGCAGGAAGGGCATCCGGCCGTAAAACATTGCTTCAAAAAGGGGACCAAAAAAAACAACAACAACCACGGTCCCCGAAAAAGGCCAACCCCTGCTTTGTGGGGAAAAATGGCCTCTAAAGGTGGTTATTTTATTTATATTATTACAACTACTACAACAACTACAATTACTATATATGCTACTATCACTACTGCTGCTATGACTACAAGTACTACTACTACTCTTACTAATGTGTCCCCAATTATTCCCACCTTCTTGTCGAGTTGCCCAGGGAGGTTTTTATAGCTCAAATCTTTCACGAACCGGCTGGCCAGGCTTGCCGTTTCATTGAAGGTGATTTTGACAGGTATTTTGTAATTTGTTCATGTGGTCGAGGACAGCTCACCTCGTCTTCAGGAAAGACGACGTGGGACATTTAAGGTCCACCGACTAATGTCGGCAGACGGGTCCTCCATGTTAGCGTCCATGGTCCATGCGAGGGTCGTCACATACAATGATGCCTCGTCGTGCCTGCGAAACACCAGGACAGCAGTTTATAGGTGGGTTGGGATTCGAACCCAGGGTAGACAGTTCGGATACTATACAGTTATGGTACCAGGCCAGAATGTTTATATTTTCACAGGTAATGTATCAATTTCAACAGATGAGGAATGTCCTGAATACTCATCCGGAGAAAATGATACATAATACAAGTGGGAATGTTATAAGCAATGTCACGTGGGAGGGAATTCTGATCCAACATGGAGACGTTCCATACCGTACACAGTGAATTGGACCATGGTCCCGGCCTCAGGACGCATTCCTGTAAAAGATACCTGCGGAACCAAACAGGTCAGAGGGTACACAGACGCGTCTGAGGGAGATCTATTTATTACGTACGCACTGGGGAAGGTTAAATTGAGGAATACAATGTAGGGGTGACAGAAGAGGGTAAGGAAGGTAGGGTGTGGGGGATCCAAGGGAGCACACCTGTCCTTTACCTCCCTGACCTGCGACTCCTGTTTCATGTCACCACCCTAGTCCCTGTGGCTTCAGCTTGGTCTACCAACTCTTGCTTGTGTCCCTCAACAGACGTTGCACCATCTTTGTTTAATAATACCGCAAACCCCCAGAATCGGGTTCCTCACCCTCTGATTTCCACACTACCGTACCGACAGGCGACTACCCTTCAGTAAGTAGATCAGGATCTGCATCTCCAAGTACTCGTACTCAGCTCCCTCCATTGTTACAGCCTACAGGTGGTTATTGTGAAAGGTTACGGGTCTTCAATCTTCTTTTCTTCCGACTCTCGACGGAAAATAATACTTAGTGGTATGGTTATGTAGTATATTGTGGCGGACACAAAAGCCCACTGGCGTGGTGACATCATTTCACGCACCAAGTGGGCGGTGGCCACGCCCGAGGGGTAGGCGTGGCCTCATGATATACACCGGGCGACCAGCCCGGAGGAGTTCAGTGTTACAGTGTAGTCTTACAATAAAGACGTTTATATGTTACCGCTTGTCCGCTTCCTCCTTGCTCACAAGCAGCGCGCGTAACGCCGCGCTTTACTGGTGACCCTCGACGTTGGATCTGCCGTAGCGATCCTTCCGAACACGACGCCATTGCAATGGCCAACGACAAGGCAATGGCGATTAAACTTCCCGAATTTTGGGAGGCCCAGGCCGAAGTCTGGTTCGTTCAAGCCGAAGCCCAATTTCAGCTTCGGCGCCTCACCAACGACGACCTGCGCTACTGCCATGTCGTCGCCTCCCTCGGGCCCGGCACGGCCGCTCGAGTTGTGTCCGTCCTTCACCACCCACCGGACGGCCACAAGTACGAGGCACTCAAGCGGCTACTCCTAGCCACGTTCGGCCTCACGGACGACGCATGGGCCGATCGCCTCCTGGATCTCCCCGAGCTCGGTGAGACGCGCCCGTCGGTCCGAATGGACCATATGCTGTCACTGTTGGGCGACGAAGCCCCCGGTTCGCTATTCCGGGCGCTTTTCCGTCGCCAACTTCCAGCGCAGGTTCGCCTCACGTTGGCCGGGACCGGGCTAACGGAACCCCGAGCATTGGCGGCCGAGGCGGACAAGTACTTCGCCGCTTCGGACACGCGGGCGAGCGTTGGCGTGGCCGTCACGGCCTTCGACGCTGATGTTCCACAGCATCATCTTCTACAGCACGCTGATGTTCCACAGCATCATCTTCTACAGCACGCTGATGTTCCACAGCATCATCTTCTACAGCACGCTGATGTTCCACAGCATCATCTTCTACAGCACGCTGATGTTCCACAGCATCATCTTCTACAGCACGCTGTGGTTCAGCAGCATGCTGATACGCACCTCGTGAACGCCGCCACGCCCCGCCCACTGCCGCGGCGAAAACCGCCACCGCGGGGAAACCCGTCGACTCCACCGGCCTGGCGGAGCCAGCCGCGCTCCTCCAGCTCCACCACCTGGTGCTGGTTCCACGCCAAGTTCGGCCACGAAGCTCGGCGGTGTCATCCGCCGTGCTCCTTCAACGGGTCGGGAAACGCCCGGGCCGGCGCTCAATTGTGGCGATGAGCGCCGGCCGTTCGAGCAGCCTGCTGTTCATAACGGACACTTTCTCCGGGCGCCGTTACCTGTGCGACACGGGAGCACAGGTGAGTGTCATTCCCGCCGGCACGTCAGACAAGCACGCCGCGGGTGGGGGCCCCGCGCTGCTTGCCGCGAACGGGACGCCCATCCGTACGTACGGAAAACGCTGCCTCTCTCTGCGGTTTGGAGGGCAGGTTTTCCGATGGACGTTCGTCACCGCCGACGTGCCCATGGCACTGCTTGGCGCGGACTTCCTGTGCGCTAATGGGCTCCTGGTCGACGTCAAGCGCAGACGGCTTGTCCAGGCCGAGACGTTCAGCTCGCTCGCATGTGCGTTGCCCAGCTCAACGAGCGGCTTGCCAAGCGGCTTGCCGAACGATTCGGTTCCGGCCACGTTGGTCTGTACGCTTCCGGCAGCGGACGCATTCACCCGCCTCCTCGCCGGCTTCCCGGCCCTCACGCGGCCCACCTTCTCGGCGGGGGCCGTCAAGCACGGGGTGGCCCATCACATCCCCACCGTCGGGCCACCGGTCTACGCCCGGGCACGCCGCCTCGAGCCGACGAAGCTGGCGGTGGCAAAAGCGGCGTTCGCTACCCTGGAGCGACTCGGCATCGTTCGGCGCTCAGAGAGCGCTTGGGCGTCGCCGCTGCACATCGTGCCAAAGCCCGGCGGGGGATGGCGACCGTGCGGGGACTATCGCCGTCTCAATGACGCCACGACTCCCGACCGCTACCCCGTCCCCCACATTCAGGACTTTTCCGCCCGTTTGGCGGGCAGGTCCTTCTTCTCGAAGGTGGACCTCATACGCGGCTACCATCAGGTCCCCGTCAGGCCGGAGGACGTCCCGAAGACGGCGGTCATCACGCCATTCGGACTCTTCGAGTTCCTGCGCATGCCCTTCGGTCTGAAGAATGCGGCTCAGGCGTTCCAGCGACTGATGGACAGCGTCCTGCGCGACTCGGATTTTGTCTACGTCTACCTGGACGATATCCTCGTCGCCAGCGCGTCCCGCGAAGAGCACCTACGCCACCTCCGCACGCTCTTCGAACGCCTGGGCCAGCATGGCCTGATTGTGAACCCCGCAAAGTGCCGGTTCGGCGCCGCCACAATCGATTTTCTGGGGCACCGTGTCACCAGGCACGGAGCCGTCCCCCTGCCGGCCAAGGTGGAGGCGGTGAAGGGGTTTCCGCGCCCCCGCACGATCAGAGGGCTGCAGGAGTTCCTGGGCATGGTGAACTTTTACCATCGGTTCCTGCCCCGTATCGCCCAGCTCCTGCGCCCCCTGCACGAAGCTCTCCGAGGTAAGCCGGGCAAAGGCGACGTTACCTGGACCGAGCAGATGGACACGGCGTTCACGGGCGCGAAGCTCGCCTTGGCTAACGCCACCATGCTCGCGCACCCGGCGCCCGATGCACCGATCGCCCTCACCACCGATGCCTCGGACTACGCGGTGGGCGCGGTGCACGAGCAATGGGTGCGTGGAGCTTGGCAACCGCTGGCGTTCTTTAGCCGGCAGCTTAGTCCGCCCGAACGCCGTTACAGTACCTTCGACCGCGAGTTGCTCGGACTTCACTTGGCGGTCAGGCACTTCCGCCATCTGCTCGAGGGCCGGGCGTTCACTGCCTTCGTCGACCACAAGCCGCTGATCTTCGCGATGGGCAAGGTCACCGAGCCGTGGTCGGCCCGGCAGCAGCGTCACCTCTCGGCCGTGTCCGAGTACACGACGGACATCCAGCACGTCGCGGGGAAGGACAACCCGGTTGCGGATTGCCTTTCCCGGGCCGTCGCCCACGCAGTCCACCTCGGCATCGACTATGCCCGGATGGCAGCGGACCAGGCCGCTGACCCCGACGTCCAGGCCTTGCGGACCGCCGTCACGGGCCTCCGCGTCACCGAGGTGCCGTTCGACGGCGCGGGCGCGGCCCTCTTGTGCGACGTCTCCCTCGGGCGTCCTCGCCCCATTGTGCCCGCGGGCTGGCAGCGCCAGGTGTTTGACGCCATCCACGGCCTGTCCCACCCGGGCGCGAGGGCCTCCCAAAGGCTGATCGCCGACAAGTTCGTCTGGCATGGCCTCCGGAAGGCCGTCCGCGGCTGGGCCAGGACATGCCTCGCGTGCCAGCGCGCCAAGGTGCACCGGCACACCCAGGCCCCGTTGGCCCCGTTCACGGTGCCGGAACGCCGGTTTGACCATGTCCACGTGGACCTGGTGGGACCTCTGCCCCCCTCGCGGGGTTTCACCCACGTCCTCACCATGGTGGACCGCACCACCCGGTGGCCGGAGGCCGTGCCATTGGCGTCGACAACGGCGGCCGATGTCGCGCAGGCTTTCATCGCCACCTGGGTCGCCCGGTTCGGCGCCCCCTCAGACATCTCATCCGACCGCGGCCCCCAGTTCACCTCGGAGCTCTGGGGGGCGGTTGCGCAGGGGCTCGGGGTCCGGCTGCACCGAACCACGGCCTACCACCCCCAGGCTAACGGCCTGTGTGAGCGATTTCACCGCTCATTGAAGGCCGCGCTCCGGGCCACCCTCCGCGACGGCGGCTGGGTCGACAGGCTCCCCTGGGTCCTGCTGGGCCTCCGGACGGCGCCCAAGGAGGACCTGCGCGCATCCGCGGCGGAGTTGGTCTTCGGGCAACCGCTGCGGGTGCCGGGCGAGTTCCTCCCCGACTCCACGGCACCATGGTCCGCGGCACAGCAGCGCTCCGCTCTGCAAGAGACCGCCCAGAGGTTCGCCCCGGTGCCAACGGCATGCCACGGGCACCCACCGACGCACGTCGCCCCGGAGCTTCGCACGGCGGAGTACGTCTTCGTCCGCCACGATGCCCATCGGACACCACTGCGGCCCCCGTACGACGGGCCTTTCCGCGTGCTGGAGACCGGGGCGAAGCACTTCACCCTGGACATCGGCGGTACTCCTGACCGTGTTTCGGTAGACCGCCTCAAGCCGGCCCACCTCGATGTGGACCATCCACCGCCAGTGGCCCGACCCCCACGTCGGGGCCGCCCTCCTGCGGGCAGACCCCCGGCACCGCCCAGCCCCGCCGCCACGGCGCCCCCCGGTCCTGCACCCATCCCAGGGGCAGCCAGGGGCATCCCACCTGGTATCCCTGCACCCCGGACGCCGCCGATCGCCAGGGGGCGCTTCGGCCGGGTCATTCGACTGCCCCACAAACTGGCCCTCCAGGTGCGCGGGAATTCTGGGGGGGCGCGTGTGGCGGACACAAAAGCCCACTGGCGTGGTGACATCATTCCACGCACCAAGTGGGCGGTGGCCACGCCCGAGGGGTAGGCGTGGCCTCATGATATACACCGGGCGACCAGCCCGGAGGAGTTCAGTGTTACAGTGTAGTCTTACAATAAAGACGTTTATATGTTACCGCTTGTCCGCTTCCTCCTTGCTCACAAGCAGCGCGCGTAACGCCGCGCTTTAATATTCCATTATAAGTGGAATATGGGGGGAAGAAGAATCCCGGTATATTTGCGTACGTAATAAATAAACATTCCCTCCATGAAGCACGATTCCCGAACATCACGCGGAGTTCACGTTTAAACCCTTTAGCAATTCCCAAAGTATAATCAGTTTAATAAAGCGTTAATAAATACGCACAATAATCAAGTACAATTGTTAATATTACATAAATCCATTCATTTTTTAAACGAATTTGATTTGTATCTTTGCGTTTCACCAATTTGTGTGATTTTGAGTTATTCATGACGTTCATCTCGGTTTGTTTCGAGTGCATCGCGGTGTGTGTCGGGAACCGGGGTTGCTTCGTGCTGAGATTAATTCATTACCTGTTCCCACGCTGTGAAGACACCAAAAAGGCGCCAAAGGATCGCGCGGCTCGCTCCCGCCCCCTGGCGGCGCCTTGGCGGTTAGGCCGCCTTGAGGGCAACAATTGAGGCGCGTGCGATTTGGCCTCTTCCGGAAGATTGCTTTGCGCCGAACAGGCAGAAGAGAAGCAAGATGGCGGCCAAACATGTATTACTCGCGCTCATGATGGAAGAATTCGACAAAGATGACGCTACATCACAAGTTGATGCAAATATCCAGATTGTGTTTTCACTTGCAAGTTTTGCTGCGTAAGTATAACCTCTTCTCTTCCGCCTCTTCTTCCTCTTCTAACCGCCTCTTCTGCTGGATAACGGAAGAGGCAGAAGAGCTTCCGAGAAGAGAAGAGTCCAAATCGAACGACCGGAAGAGTCTTCCGGAAGTCTCTTCCTCTTCCAGAAATGCAAATCGCACGCGCCTCTGGTCACAGTGCTCAGACTCATCAGAGGCCTGAAGAAGAAAATGTAGTTGGCACCAGTCATTTTGTTTTACTGTTTTCTGTTTGGTTAACAATCCTGGTAAATATCGTGTAATTAACCGTGTTTGTCGAAAAGACGTTTGCATGATAAATTTGATGTATAAAGGAGTTCCGTCCGTTTTGGCGCGCCAATTGGGAGCTTCCGGCTTCAGGGCGAACATCTTTAACCAGCTGAGGGGATGTCTTCCCACACAGGCACAGGTAGAAAGAAACCTTCCACAAATATCTTTGAAAATTACTTGAGATAAATTTGATGTTTTAATTGGCCAGTTGTTGCAGTCGTTCAGATATTCCATCATTATAAAGGCTGTGATTGAATACGTTGTATTATTTGAGGGGAATCAAGCGATGCGTTCACGAGGATGAAAAATCCGTAACACTGAAAGTTTTTTTTTTTTTTGTCGACATAGTGGAGGCTCGTGAAAGAGTTGGTATTAGTACACTGAACGGATCAGGACACAGCAGGACTAAAGCAAGTTGAGAGAGGGGGAAACACCACCAGCATGGTTGAAGGCCAAGATAGAGGGAGGCTTGGACAAACTATGGGTGTGGGGAGGAATGGGGGCAGCAAAGGATGCATGGAGTGGACCAGATGGAAACTCCAAGAAGGGAAAACTGGAAATTTGGAAGGAGGAAGGATTCGGGTTGGGGTCAAGGGGGTTGGCGAGGGTAGAAAAGATCATGGTTTTGGATTGGGGATGATCTGAGATGGTGGTGAACAGCTGTGTTGAAGACCTGGAGGGAAGAATGACATTGAAGAGAATGTGGAAGTTGGGGTTGATGGTGGACCGCGTGCACCCTGCACTAATCTGGGGGGGGGGGGGGGGGGGGGGTGCAAGGGTTGGAAGGGGACGGACGACAACAAAGTACGGAAAGAGCAGAGGGTGCAAGATCAGAAAGGAGGTTGTAGAAGAACAAGGCACCACCGACCTGTCTGTGATGACGTTATGATAGACTCAGTCTCTACTTCATCGCTGGAGATTCCGACAATTTTAATGGCTTTTGTTTCCATGACATCAAGCTGAGCAACATTTGAGGCAGGAGCACCAGCCCAGAGGGAAGAGCGGTGCTCCATCAAGCTGCGGATTAAGGCCTTACAGGTGTATAGAAGTTCAGGTGCGCCAAGGAAGGACTTTGTATGCCCAGTCTGCGGCTGGCTTTGGGGGCCAACTTTGAAATGTGGTTTGCCCAAGAAAGATCAGGCTGATAGTGAGATCCAAGAGTTTGAATGACTGAACCTCCTCAAGAGGATTGTTAGATGTGGGGTAAGAGGGTTGTCAGGTGGTCCTTTCAGAGAGAGATAGAGAGTGTGAGATTTGTCAGGATTGAAAGACACACTCTAAGTGTTTCACCATGTTGTGATTTTTTTTGTCAAGGTCTGAAGGGAGGGAAGAGGCTGCAGCTTGTGTGAAGGATGAGGGATCACTGCAGATGGTAGAGTCATCAGCAAATAGAAAAAGGGGATTTTACAGAGATTCAGATATCATTTATGTAGATGAAAATGAGGAATAGGACTTCGGCCCAGAACACTGCCTTCTGGCACTCCAGCAATGACATGGAGAGGAGGGAAGAAAGGATTGATAGGTGTGATGGAGCTGCATTAGTATTTACCAAGCGTGTAAATTTGTACTTGTATTTACATGAGTTTTTGCCTCCTTGCTGTGTGGCGACCTGCTGTGTTATTGCAACTGGACGTTCATTAACATTTCATTTTTGTAAAAAAAAAAATGAGAGAAGAGGAAGTAGTGCTTAGATAGGTTGATTACAAAACCAATATGAGAGCAAATGAGTGGCAATCTCATCATTCCACAAATTCAATCAACGATGTAATTACTTCAAATGAGTAATCGAGATTAACCAACTGAATTTATCAAATGTACTAAACATTAAGTATATTCTGGGGAATCACCCGGATGATGATTTACAAGTTTTTACATGTACATAGACGTCAGGGTTCACACATGTAGCTTGTGTCCCATGATGTCCTGAACAACCATTGTCCGGAATGTCCGTTCACAAAATTAAAAGATGGCGTCGGACGACCAATCCCACCAACCGCATGGATCCACAATGCATCACAAAGTTCCAGTATTTTAATACTAATTACTTTTCACAAACGAAATTAACAGAGTTTCATGAGATGCCAGTGAAAGTCTAAATTTGAACAATAACAAAATGAAATATTCCAAAACATCATTTAACAAGTCATTACATGCAGTAACATTCGGTTTGGTCAAAGGTCAGAGGTCACCTCAAGACTTCAAAATAACCGAATAGCAATACAACTAGTGAATCTCTGGCAATCACCACACCACATATCTTCCCTGCATCAATGCTGCCATGCTTGACAAAGTGCAGCTAACTAAATTTATAATATTGCGTAGACCTACTGAAAAGGTTAACTACCCTATAAAGTTTGGGGCCACTTTCTACTCGTCAAAGTGATCCTACCCCAGGCGTCCATCTCATGCATGGCAGTTATCATGAGCCGTTCACCAAGCGTGGCATTCAGTTTATAAGTAAACCCAGATAGGGTCTTTACCGAACACTGATGGGGTCTCCTTAAATGGGTTAGAGTGCTTCCCTGTGGTTGATCGGGATAACTTCCTGGGAGGTGGTTCTGCTGCAGCGAGTTCCTCTTCCGGGTCGTCCGCTCTGCTTCAGTTGTCAGATTGTTCTATCTCTTCAATGTCTGATTGGCCTTTTGGTATAAATTTCTTCAGGTGAAGTTGTTGTAGTTGTTGTAGTCGTCGTAGTAATAGTTATAGCAGTAACTGTATCAAGTGTACTCTGTGGCATCTCCCTCCTGGAATGCTCTGTCAGCATCAGTCTCATTTTGTTTGTTCTGGAATTGTCAGAACAGGACATTTCACCTTTTCTGAAGCCAAAAAAACACTACAGGTTCTCATTTCTGTTCTGTTCACCCACTCTCTTTGTCCAGACATATCAGCAGTTCTACAGTGAAGATCTTCTTCTCCGGATCCCGTTTTCCCACTACTTTATACACTTGATGTCCCCAAATATCTTGAATCTTGGGACGACCTTTGTACATCTGGTTCCTTATTAACACAGACAGACCACAGCAAGCTGGGGTTCTTGAAATTTTCAAGTCGGATATATTGTAACGGATTTGAGAAGTGTAACGAATTTGAGAAGTCTAACAATGTTGAGAAAGTGTAACGAATGTGAAAAGTATGGTTTTGTTGTGTGTAACTGACCCTCGTAATGTAAAGAATGGTCGCAGCTCGTCCTCTTAGTTAATTCCATAAACCTACACACAGGACACGATATATCCCTTTAAATAGTTCCTTATTCTCTGTAGGCTAAGGATGTGTTTCCCCCTAGTTTGACTCTTCATTGCACCGAATTAAATAAGAGTAGGCCCTCCGACGCCCCATGGCAGCTTCCAAGTGCCAGGTTTGCCACTTTGCTGCAATTGGCTCTTTAGGCACTTTGCTGCATTTTCATCTGCCGTCCACTTTGCTGCATTTGACTCCATTACGCACGAGGTAACGCCGAAGAAGAAAGGCGGGTCTCCACCTCGTCATAGAGGGGAGGAGTAAGTCGGCCCCGCTCATCCAACCCAGAACGAGGGGTTAGGCTTGAGAGGGCAGAGAGAGAATGCTTGGGGGAGGTTCGAAAAGGGTGAAGGGCGGGGCCTATATAACCCGCCGCGGGACGCTCCCCAAGCAGATGAGCTTTTACAGAGATGAGTCCAGGAGATGAGCTGAGAGGAGGGATGAGTTCTGGGTCCAGGAGATGCGCTGGAGACGAGCAGGTGTGACCCAGCCGCCTTGAGACGTGCCGCGCTGCAGGAAAAGCGGACCGGGGCAACGCAAGGAGCGCACGAGGCAGCAGTACGGAGAAAGGAACTTCGCCTGCGCAGTTTGGGACCAAAGCTCGGCTTCTTGACGGCGGTGCCTTCTGGCCCGACCGTGCCCAGTACCCGCTGAACCTTCCTTGCCTCTAAAAGCCACCCATCTCCAAGCCATTCCTTCCGGCCTGCATTTCCCCGTGTAAGTGTGATCGTCCGTCTGTCTTTCACGTTGTCCTGGGGTTTATTAATTAAGCTTGTATATGTAAGCTAATGATTTCACTGTGTTTCTGCTCCTTCCATTTTCTGTATATAACCAACTGCCCTCTTTGCTTTGGCTTGTGTAAATAATTAATAAAACCTGTTATTCCTCCGTACGTCTTCTTCTTCTTCCTCTTTACATTCGGTCGCTTTCGAGGTTTCCAAATTGAATACCTGTGGCGCGATTTCGGCCAACGTCCAGGAATCGGGTTAGTCGGGGTAACTGTTAGGGCCGCGGGGCCTCCGCTCGGCAAACAACATCTTATCCGCGGTCCCGTAACAATATGTTTGAAAACGTTAGAGGAGGGTGTGATATAAAGGCAAGTTTAGACAATGTAGAAAGGAAGAGCTGTATGTGTTGGTATGTTTGAAGGATTTATTTGAAAACAAACTTTTGAAGAGGAAAAAGAAGAGTGAATTAGAATAGAATAGAGAATTTAACACGGGACAAAGAAGAAATTGAAACATTTTAAATGGCACTGTGAAGACCGTCAGGGTTAGACATGGAGGTGCATATAAATAATTGCTAGGTACGGTGGGCGCAATTACCTTAAAAAATATATTATTGAGGGTTACATAAAAGAAGAGTAAAGCAAAAGCTGGAAGAAAATAGTTTTGAGCTGTTTGGTGAAGGCCTTCACGGTCAGAGTGGGAGTGCAGAGTGGAAAACAGCAAAAATTGAGGAGAGGACAAAGAGGAAGTAGAAGTAGAAAGGGTGGGGGAGGGGGGGGAAAGTTGGGGGGGGGGGGGGGGGAGAAGTGGGGAGGTGAAAGGTTTGGA
Organism: Myxine glutinosa; assembly: GCF_964187855.1. Taxonomy (NCBI): domain Eukaryota; kingdom Metazoa; phylum Chordata; class Myxini; order Myxiniformes; family Myxinidae; genus Myxine; species Myxine glutinosa. Next base: position 18,281 of record NW_027616947.1, read on the forward strand.
GGTAAGGATTTGTTTTTTTTAAAAGACATCAACAGGGGTTATAGTTGGGAGGATTTGAAGGAGAAATAAGGGGACTGGTGAGAAAACAAAAGGGCTGAAAGTAGTAGGGAGAATATAAAATAAAAAGATTATTGTGGGCTCGAACTAGGAAAATGTAGGCCTCAAAAACCTGGCACGAAAAGTCTGACTAATACTTACAAATTGGCACAAGTTTTAAAACAAAAACCAAACTAGGAGCACACCGTAAACACAGAGACAGCAAATGAACAGCAAAAATGGGACAAAACTACTGGGAATACTTATCTTTGAGGAATACAGCAGAGTCCAAAAAATGACATGACTCCTCATGACTGAGGGACCGGAACCAGAAGTTTTTTTTTGCACATTTTTTGTGGAAGACGGTAATGTTGGCTTATTGTCCCCTGTCGCACAGCGGAGCGAAAGGGCGACTATGGTTTGTCCGTCCGTCCGTGCGGGCGTGCATGCGTGCGTAAGCGAAGGACCGCATTCGAATTTGGTGTGTGGGTGCAACCCACGTCAAAATCCAAGATGGCCGCCGCCATGTATGTCTGATGCCATGTATGTCTGAACATTGTGAGCGGAATATCTTGAAAAATAAGCGAAGTACCAACTTCTAATCTGGTGTGTGGGTGTATCTAGGTACAAGCAAGAACGCTGTTTAAAATTAGGTCGCCACGTCAAAATCCAAGATGGCCGCCGCCATGTATGTCTGAACCTTGTGAGATGAATATCTTGAAAAATAAGCGAAGTACCAACTTCTAATTTGGTGTGTGGGTGTATCTCGGCATAAGGAAGAACGCTATTGAAAATTGGGTCGCCACGTCAGAATCCAGGATGGCCGCCACCATATATATGTCTGAACCTTGTGAGCGAAATATCTTGCAAAATAAGCGAAGTACCAACTTCTAATCTGTTGTGTGGGTGTATCTAGGCACAAGGAAGAACACTATTGAAAATTGGGTCGCCACGTCAAAATCCAAGATGGTTGCCGCCATGTATGTCTGAACATTCATTATGAGCGGGATATCTTGAAAAATAAGCGAAGTACCAACTTCTAATCTGGTGTGTGGGTGTATCTACACATAAGGGAGAACGCTATTGAAAATTGGGTCGCCATGTCAAAATCCAAGATGGCCACCTTGCGTCTTCCACTTTGTCAACTCGCATCACTTCACCGACGGGGGACCTAGGCGTAACGCTTGTTTCCAAGCAGATGGCAGATGACCTTGAGCAAAAGAGAAGGTGAAGAGAACAGAGAGAGGGTGAGACAGAGTGGCAGAGCAGGATTTTAGGACCCGTGGGCTGATGCCGTCTGGTCCAGTTGCAGAATCAGAGTCGAGGTTTGACAAAAACGTATCCACCTTGTCAGGAGTGAAGGACACAGAGTCCAGGAGCAGCTGCGTACGACTGGGTAAAGTGGGTACAGAGAGAGACGGGTTTGGGACACAAGATTTTGAGGCAAACACAGAGTTGAGGCATTCGGCTTTTTCACGTGCAGAGTCAACTGTGTAGCTGTTTGAGGTAAGGGAGAGGATGGAGGGGGAACAAACACCAGAAACAGATTTGACCAGATTCCACCAGGATTTGGAGGAGGGAGAGAGGTTTGAGAGTTCAGTCTTCAGAGTAGAGAGATATTGTTTCCTAGCTCTCCTGAGGGTAGACGCACACTGGTTCCGAGCTTTGTGGAAGGAACTGAGATCGCTTTGGTTGGATTTGCTTTCCATGGGGTGAAAGAAAGTTGTTTCAGTGCAACTGCCTCACCACAAGATTCAGTGTATCATGGACATGAGGAAGGGTATGACCACTGAAGACGAGATGGGATAAATTTGTGCATGAGAGAGAGCAATTTACTTTGGAAGAATTCCCAGGAAGAGTTTATGTCAGAGGCAGTAGAGATGGGAGACCAGTCCAGATGATTGATGGCTGCTTGAAGACCGTGCCAGTCAGCCTGAGTGAAATGCCAGATTCGTCGGCGCCGAGGAGGCTCTCTGAGAATGGCCAGAGGGATGTCCACTTTAACAAGCACATGATCAGAAGAACCGATTGGAGCAGAAGAAGAGCAGCATACATTTGCAGGGAAGTTAGTCATAACCAAGTCCAGAAGAGAAGATACTCCATTGACTGAGATCCAGGTCGGGAAATTGACAGATTGTGTCAGTCCCAATGAGTCGCAGAAGAACTTTGCTGAGGTGCTATGGCACAGTGAGGGAGGTACCCACACCCAGCCAGCTGGTATGATGACAGTTGAAGTCGCCACATATGAGGAAGAGAGAGTTGGAATGAGTGGATAGAAGTTGGTCCATGTTGTCAGATAGCGAGATGTAAATGGAGTCATTGATGTTTGGTGGACGATACAACACATGTAAACAAAAGGTGGGAGCAGAGGTGATGCCATAGCCAGAGGAACTGCTGGGGTTTGGGAGGTGTAAGAGAAGTACACGGAGAGTGAGAAATCGTTTTTTAATGTACAGTGTAACTCCGCCACCAGGACGAGGCTCAGGTCTATCATACCAAAGGAGGGAGTAACCAGGGGGAGATACTAAGTAGTCCGGGCCATCTTGAAGGAGGAAAGCTTATGTTGAGCAGATTAAGTCTGGTTTGTGAGAAGCAACTTGTATGGAGAGATCAGTCAGGTTTGAGCGAAGGCCCCGGATGTTTGAGGTCCATGCCGTTAAATAATATGGAGGGGGAGCATCAGGTACAAGAGAGTGGAGGATGGGGAATAGTAAGATGAGGGAGGAGAGGAGGATGTAGGGAGGGCTGTTGACAGTCTGTCAGAAATTGCAGAAGAGCATGGAGAGGAGGCAGGATGAGGAGAAGGAGGACAAAAGGATATGTAGTGATGTGATGAGGCACAGTGAGGAGTAATTTGAGGGGGTTGGGGGGTGGGGGGGGGGGCAGAGTGAATTGAAGATTGGAGGAGGTGGAGGAATGAGTTGGACGAGAGAGAAATGGGGAGGGTGCAGCTTTGTGGATGAGTTAAGAGGCAACTTTGAGGAGGTGGGGTGAGAGGGGAGATTTGAAAGGGAGTTTAGAAGGGGAGAGGTGGGGGTGGGAGATTTGAAGGGGAGGTTTGAGGGGGGAGTATTGAATGGGAGGGGTGAGGAGAGAGATTTGAAGGGGAAAAGTGACGGAGGTTGTTTTGAAGTGGAAGGGTGAGGGGGGAGTTTTGAACGTTTTGAACAATTGAAATTCAAGCATCTAAAACAAAATGGGGTTCTTGAGATTTTAAAGTCAAAGAAACATTTGAAAACATTAGTGCAGGGGTGGAATGAAGGTGAGTTTAGAGATTTTAGAAAGGAAGAACTGTAAGCGATTTTCTTTTTGGAATCAGAATGAATGAAAGAGCGATTTGAAGACAGCCTTTTGAAAAGGAAGAAGAAGAGTGAATTGTAATAGAAGAGCGGAAACAACACAGGAGAAGGAGGTTGAAACATTTTAAAACAAAACCTTGAAGACTGCCTGGGTATTCACTGAAATGAGGACAAGGAGGCTGGGAGGCCAAAGATTGCAGACAGGTTCAGAAGGAGGCAAATAAGAATAAAAGGAGATTGACAATCCAGGTGGAGCGGAGCTTGAAGGAAGGTGGAGGTGTATATAAGTACTTGGTTAGTATGGCAGGAGGGACTCCTTTTTAAAATAAATATGTATATTTTTGAAGGTGAGGTGAAAGCAGATTTGAGTAAAAAGAGTAAGGTTGAAAGAGACCATGAAGGAGTATGGTGAATACTTCACACTCGGAGTGAGGATGGAAAGGTGAAAACAGAAAGATGGAAAAAGGGGAGTGGCGAGAAAACACGTGCTTGCGGGGGTGGGGGGGGGTGGGGGCCAGTCTTTTAACATCAATGTGTGTTCAGTGCGGTCTATTTTTGACGATAAAACAAAGTCGAAAAACATATTCCATAAAAGAGTAAAGATGTCTCTTTTATTGGAATTGTAGATGGTGGCTTGCAAACTGAGCCCAAAGGGCGATGTACAAAAACGCTTTTTTAATCACAATAAATACCAGAAGCAGGGAGGTGAAACGCTCGCAGAGTAAACCGAGTGTTCATTTACGTCTGAAGGATGTCTAATAAATTATATATATATATATATACAGACTTGGCATTTAATATGGAATATATATTTTTTCTTGACTTGGGTTTACTTTCTGAACTCAGTACATCAACCTGTTGAGTTTCTTTTCCCCCCTTCGGTGATGTCTTTGTTGAAAGAACCATGTCACTGATTGTCTTTCGCAGCAAGAAATCAATAACAGGATTATATCACAGGTGGCATGACAAAATGTAAGGAGAGGTACATTTGACGATTGGCTTCACAATCGGGTATATAAGGGTTGTTGCGTTCTGTATTAGTGGAAAACAACTGCTGCACGTCTACAAAAGTTATTGCCGCTTCCTCTGGAGATGGTCCGTCAACTTGACAATGCTGTTTGTCATGGAGTGGTGGCTTTACGAAATTCTGGCATGAAACAGCGTGCTATTGCTCGGCAGTATGGCATCACTCAAGGTCAGGTGTCAAAGATGCTGAAACGAAATGCTCAGAGGGGTGTCCCTACTCCAATACCGAGGCCAGGACGTCCACGCAGAACCACAAGGAGAGATGATCGCCAGCTGCACCGGTTAGTCTGCAATGGCCGTACCAAATCAGATAATCGGCTTAGGGCTGAGTGGCAGCAACTGACAAATGTGCCTGTATCCAGAAGGCTAGTCAACCAACGACTGGTTCAAGCAGGCTATCGTGCCAGGCGTCCCCTGAGAAAGCCACACCTGACCAGACAACACAGCCAGCGCCGATTGCAGTGGGCCAGAGAGCACCGTCAATGGCAGCCAGGACACTGGAATCACGTGGCCTTCAGTGACGAGTCTAGATTTCTGGTCTATCGTCAAGATGGCCGTGTCCGAGTGCGCAGACAAGTGCATGAAGCCCACAACGAAGATTCTATAGTGCCAAGAGTCCAAGCTGGAGGTGGTGGGGTGACCGTTTGGGCTGCTTTTCATGCAGGGGGCAAAACTGACCTGGTTGTTCTGAATGGAAACCTGAACCAGTTCAAGTACAGGGTCATTCTGGAAGAAACATTGCTTCCATTTGCTCATGCAGCCTTTCGAGGAAACTTTGTCTTCCAAGATGACAATGCACGGCCTCATCGTGCTCGCATGATCCAACACTTTCTTGCTGACCGTGGTGTAGAGCATATGGAGTGGCCTGCCATGTCCCCGGATATGAATCCGATAGAGAACTTGTGGGCAGAATTAACGCGTCAAATCGACAACTTGGACCAGCAGCCTACCTCTGTGCGTGAATTGCAGCAGACTATTGTCACTGCATGGCAAGCGATTCCTGTCCAAACCTTGGCGAATCTCGTGAACAGCATGCCTCGACATGTACGTGCTCTCCTGAATGCTCGAGGGGGTTACACGAAGTACTGAACTGTAATTTTACTGTCCGTAATCCCAGTCATAATTTAGCTTTTGTTTTTGTTGAAATTTCTTTTGGCAAATTTGCAAAATAAAGAGATACTTCTGGAAAACGTACAGAAGTTTAACACAGTACTGTCCATGAATTGAGTTCGATATCAGTTTACATCACCTTCAAGGATCAATTTATTTGCTTCGAAATGTCAAATGTGGTTTTTGTTTCTTTTAAAGGTCACATTAACAAAATCTAGAATAATTTCAACATAATTCCAATGAACTTTTGGTTCCAAGTCATCTTGAAAAGTAAGTTCACCCCCACAAAAAAAATATTCCATATTAAATGCCAAGTCTGTATATATATATGTGTATATATATATATATATATATTGTTACGGAAACGGAGTACGGCGCTCCCCTTAGCGGGTGGGGGGGGGGGGGGGGGGGGGTTTGGTTAAGTTAATACCCCTTCTATTTGCACTGGCTATTTCCGATCCTGAAGCTACCCCGCTCCCCTGTGGGGCGGGATTGCCCGAAGTGATTGGTCAAGGGAATCCCGTACACCTCCGGCAATCCCTCCACGAGGCAGGTGGGCAACTCCGCTCGAAACCACGGGCAAGATATTATTTGCTGAGCGGTTTTAGCAGCCCGCGGTTCGAACCATTAGCAAAGACTAACCCGATTCATAAGCGTTGGCCGAAATCGCACCACAGGAACTCAATTGGTAAATCTCTAAAGCGATCGGATGAGAAAGAAGAAATCAAAGAATGGAGGAACAGATATTTATTAATTATGTACAATAACCCAAAGAAGAAAAGAAGAACGAAGTAATTTACAGGGAAGAGGAAGAAGCAGATACACAGGGCAATTCGTACTTATACAGGCTTAACTTATACCCAGACAACACAAAGGACAGACCAAGGACTTACACGACAAAGGGAAATTGCAGGCAGGAATGGCTCAGGGAGCGAATGGTCCAGGCCGATGGTAAGGATGCGTCAGGGGGGGAGAAGGATCCAGGCAGCGGTAAGTGTTGAGGTTCACGCTCCGGGCTCGGAGCGAACAGCAGCCGGCAGCTCTGCGTCTTCACAACCGGCGACAATAGGGCCCCTAGAGGGTCTCGGTTTATTGCCGCAATATCAGCACCCCCTCACGTCTTTCTGTCTTCTCCGGTTCAGCTGGATCACGCATCTCTCTCGGTGGGGGCTGATGCAATGGGTTTTATAACCCCACCCTCTTGAGCCATACCCACTCATCCTTGGTTGGTCGGCAAGGGCTTTCCTGGCTCCACCTTCTGATGACGATGGGCGGGCAACGCCCTTGTTCGTTGGCTTGACCGCGTGCTTAATGGAGTCAAATGCAGTTGGTAATGCGGTTGGCAATGGAGGTTCGGGGGGCAATTGAAAGGGGATTCTACCTTATTTCATTTGGTGCAATGCAGAGTCAACTAATGGAAAACAGAGCCTTAAACTGGAACACATAATAATGAATAATGATATAACTAGTGAGGGATCCTATGGTTCTCTATGTGTGTGCGATGGACGAACTAAAAGGACGACCTTTGACCTTTACCAATTGATGGAGGTATTTACAAAGAATTACTATTTACAGAGGGTGATATTTACAATAATTACACCAAGTGCAGGGTTTCCCAAATCCGTTACAATATATATATATATATATATATATATATATATATATATATATATATATATATATATATATATATATATATATATATATATATATATATATATATATATATATATATATATATATATATATATATATATATATACAAACACATATATATATATATATATACATACATACATACATACATACATACATACATACATACATACATACATATATATATATATATATATATATATTTATATATATATATATATATATATATATATATATATATATTGTTGCGGATATGAGATTGGCCTCCATCCATATCAGCTTGTAAATATTCCTCTATTTCCCCAATACTTCCCCACTATCCCCAATCCCCCATTCCCTAGTCCCCTTTTCTGTAAACAACACTCTGTAGCCCCGACCTTCCCCTATTTCCCCCATTAAATGTCGCACCCAGGTTCACCGCATCTCACGTCGACAACTATAGGACATCTTGCTAGTTATTCTTAGTCTATGTCAGTTAAGGACTCGTTTCCATTAATTCTGACTCTTCGTTGCACCAGAATGTGATTGTATGGCACCGTTAGAAAGTTTAGGACCTCCCAATACCTCCCCGCAGCTCTTCCTCATGGTACAACAACAACAACTACAACAACAGCGGCGGCGGCGCGGGGAGTGTGCGTCCTCACTCCGGCTTGGTTAGCCGCCATTGAACATGTGCTCCGACGGGGTTACCACGCAGGGGCTCGCTGTCAGCTCCTCGTCAAGGGCGGAGCCCGGTAACCCCCCGCACCCAATGGAAGCGGCGGACCGATTCCATCTGGGGCGGAGCTAACGAGCCGAGGGCGTGTCACTCCCCGCTGGACATGCGCAGGAAGAGGGAGGTGACGTCAGATGCGCCTCAGCTTGGAGAGAAAAGGACACCACCTCCGAGCGCGACAATACCTCCCCGCATCTCTGGACCGGACCGTGTTGCTTCTGCCCCTGAGCCAAGGTGCACCTTGAGCTATCGACTGCCTGCCCTTCCTTGCCATCAATCCCCGTGTAAGTCAGTCTTGTCCCGTTTGTCTGTGGTCTGTCAGGGATAGATAAGACTGTGTCTAAGTGCCCATCTTTCTGTGCTTTACCTCTTACCGTGTAATCTACCCGTTTCTGCATCACCAATATTATATCCTCCTCCGGAGGTCTTGAGAACTGTACCCCTTGTGTCGTTGCATTTATCCCAGCCGTTGTGTCCTTTCCTTCATTGATTTAGCGTAGCGCGATTCGGCCAACGTTCGAGTGGAATCGGGCGGGATAGGGTTCTAATCGGGGAGTAACTGTGCGGACGCGGTAATACCAAACCGCTCGGTAAACTAACATCTAACACCGCGTCTGTAACAATTGGTGTCGAGGAGTGAGATCGGACCCGAAGCGCGCTTCACGCGCTCAAAATTAAAAGCAGTGTGAAATTGATTTTGTTTTACAAAAAATAAAAACCCGAATTTTGAAAGTCGCGCTATGGCAGATCAAGACGGCTGGGTTCCGGTAGAGGAGAGTGAGGCAGGGTCGATCCAGGACCAAATTGAGGGACATGAGGAGAGCGAAGCAGTGAGGGTGGCAGGGTCGCAAAATAGCGTCCTCGCGCACAAGGTTACGGGCGCGCAAAATGGCGCCTCGCACATGGCCACGGCGACCGTAGTAGCGCCGCTGGTAGATTTGGACCTTTTTTTTAATACAAATGAAGGCCCTTATGGCCCAGAATAGCGAGCAAATGAGGGCTGATAGTGAGCGATTGGGTGAGCGATTGGAGGGCCAAATGGGGGTAATGGGGAACCGGATGGATGCTCAGGGTGAGCGATTGGAGGGCCAAATGGGGGTAATGGGGAACCGGATGGATGCTCAGGGTGAGCGATTGGAGGGCCAAATGGGGGTAATGGGGAACCGGATGGATGCTCAGGGTGAGCGATTGGAGGGCCAAATGGGGTCCAATAGCGAGAAATTGAGGGAGGACATGGGGGCCCAGATCGGAGGGTTAGGGAGTAGAATAGAGGGATTAGACAATAGATTAGGGGAAATACAGGAGGGGTTAATGGGGGTAGAAAACAGAATGGCCGCTCAAGAGAATCAAATGGAAGGGATGCAAAAGGGGTTAGAGGGGTTAGAAAACAGTATGGAAGGCAAATTGAGGGACATGAGGGACCAAGCGGAAAGGGAAGTTAAAAAAATGGGGCAGCAGATAGAGGGGGTCAGAATGGGGGTAGAAACTAAATTGGATGCTCACAGGGAGGAAATGGAGCAGATGAGGGTGGCATCTGGGCAGGAGATGCAAGTGATGGGAGAGGAGATCAGAAGAGGTGTGAGTGAGGAGGTCGGAGGAGTGCGCGAGGAGGTGAGGCACTGTAAGGAGCGCATGGAGAAGGAGGTGAGAAAGGGGACTGTAAAGTTACAAGGGGGCATAAAGGACCTGACGCAGGAGGTGGAGCAGCTGACGGTGGGACAGACGGAGTTAGTGGAGCAGGTTCAAAGGAACACTGCGGTATTAGGAGGTTTAAAAGCGACACAGAAAGAACTAAAAGATGACTTGGTAGCGACGAAGAGGGAATGTCAGATGGTACGTGAGGGACTGACAACGAGGTTGGACGAGGTGATAGAGGTAATGGAGTCGACGGACCGGCAGGTGAGGACGCACATGGAAACGGTCAAGGTAGCCTTAGAGGATGAGCTTGAGGAGACGTACCGGGGAATAAAAGAGGTGAAGCAGAAATTAGAAGAAGTGGAAGAAGGGGTGAGCGAAATTAAGAAGCGACGGAGAGAGGATAAGAAAGAGATAAAAGAGGAGGTAAAAGAATTGGTCCAAAGTCTGTGTTTGGATCGTGATGATGTGCTCATTAACCGAATGAGGGATTCGCAGGTGATGGAGGAGAAGCGAAGAGGAAGAGGACCCGGTGTAAGTGGTGACCAATATGGTCGTGCGTATGATGCGCCAGGTGATTTAATAAGCTTGGGGGTCGAGATAGACCTGCTCACAGCTGTAGGTCGTCCCAACCAGTGATGCAAACTTCAGTGCATGTCTCCTCAGAATGGGAAAATCCTCAGCACATACATACAGTTTGTAGAACTCGAGCAAAGGGAGGTTGTTGTACCTAGCTTTGAGCTCGTCATTGCTTTGCAGCTCAATGATTTCGTGTTGTAGGTTGTCAGGCACATCAGCTGGTTCCACATTAAACGGCGTGGCAAATATGTTCAGTTCCCTTTGTTTACTTTTCATGTCCTGGAACCTCTCTCCAAATGCCTGGAGGAGTTTTGCACACTCAGCAGCATATTCAGATGTCACAGCAGGCTTTTGTTCTTGCAGAGTGGGAAAGTGGATAGTGTTTCCCCTTTCCAGTTGCACTTGCCACAGCTTTAGTTTAGCTTCAAATGATTTCACATGTGATTGCAGAGAGCTGAGAAGCTGGTTGGGACCTTGGAGCTTGACGTTCAGCTCTGACAGGTACTTGGTAATGTCCACCATGAAGCCCAAATCACACAGCCACTTGCTATCACTGAGTTCCATGACAGGTTTCTCCTTCATCTCCATGAACTGTTTCACTTCTTCTCTCAGTGAGTAAAACCGTGTGAGCATATTTCCACGACTCAGCCACCGCACCTCACAGTGGTAAACCAGATCTCCGTACTCTGACTCTAGTTCACTCAGTAGCTCCTTGAACTGGCGGCTGTTCAGCCCTCTGCTTTTGATGACGTTTATGGTGGAAACGACAGTTGTCATCACATTGTTGAGCTTCAGGGACTGTGCACACAGATTCTCTTGGTGTATGATGCAGTGGCATACAACTAACTCACTTGGATCGAGACTGAGACGACTCATTTCTTTTTTGAACAATGCAGTCAATCCCTTTTGCGCGCCAACCATGGGTGGGGCTCCATCCGTTGCCAGGCCACTTAGCTTGTCAAACTGCAGTTCGAATTTGTTCATAGCCAAAACAACTTGCTCAAACAAATCCTCACCTTTGGTGGTGCCATGCATGGCTTGCAAAGACAGCAACTCCTCCCTCGTATCAAACTCAGCTGTAATCCCCCGCACAAAAATGGCTAGTTGGGCGGTGTTTGTTATGTCCGTTGTCTCATCGCAGGCCAGAGAGAAAAACTGGAAATCTCTTGCGGTGTCCTTCAGTGTTTTCTCAATATCTTGTGCCATGTCAGTAATCCGATCTGAGACAGTTCTTCGGGACAAACTGACACTTTGGAACAATTTTACTTTGTCCGGTGCGAGCAGCTCCGCAGCGGCAACAAGGCACTCCTTCACAAATTCTCCTTCTGAATGCGACATCAGCTTCTTAGCGATTAGCTCACTCACCACAAAACTAGCATGCGTAGTGTTGTCTCGGTCAGATTGTGGTCTTATGAAGACTGCTTGTTGAGCACCAAAACTCAGCCGAAGAACGTTAACTTTATCCAAGCGCATTTGTCCTTTCAACTCGTCCAGTTTAGCATGTTTCGAGCTGCAATGACGCTCGAGGTTGGCCTTTTTCATCACCGAGAGCGCTTCCCGACAAACTAGGCATACTGGCTTGCCTTTTACTTCCACAAATAAATAATCGTTTGCCCATTTCTCTTGGAAAGCGTGACATTCCGCATCTACCTTTCTTTTCTTGTTAGTCGCCATGTTTGCATATACTGAATGAAATGATGACATGAGATCACGCGATCACTTGACTGTCCGGAAGGTCACATATCGCAGTTACGACTGTCCGGAACTCACTTGACTGTCCGGAAGGTCGCATATCGCAGTTACGATTAATCGCAAATTAGTTTTAATTTGATGGCAATTATTCTGTTAGCGCCAACATATTTTGCCAACGTCAAATAAATGAATAAGTTCTCAAATGTGCCGTCCGAGGCAGCGTCTGCTCGCCACGTTCGGCATTCGTTGACTGTTACAACACGTGAAAGCTCGCTCCTCTCTGATTGGTTGAATCGTTTTTGGCCATAACTTGGTTACCCTTTGTCCGATTAATTTAAAACCTTGAAAAGGAGAGATTACTGGAATTATAGATAGATGAATTGCCTCACGGGCCGGATCAAACGGTCTCGCGGGCCGTATACGGCCCGGAGGCCGGAGGTTCCCCACCCCAGTTCTAAAGGGAGAAAGTTATGGGAATAGTTGCCAGTTAACCTCGAACAGGGTATGATGTAAGATGTATCCTTTGATTTGTTCCTTTGATTTGTATGTGCTTGGCTCAATATGTTTTACTGCCAAATGTTCACACCATTGAACTTTATTATGAGAAACGCATCCCTGGGCCTTGAAAGCCCAGCTTGTTGGGAAAAATAGCTTGAGAAATATCTTACTTTCACACATCTGTGCCTTCAAACTCGGCCCTCCTGTCTGAGGTCATTACTTCAGCGGAGGCTTTTTTAGGCTTTGTTCGATTATATAAAGGATCTTGTGTCAGAGTATTTTTAGTGCGGCTCGGACTTCCACGGTCTTGTGTGACAAGGCCCTGTGATTTCTTCCAGTCGTGCTCCACAATTGTGTTTGCTCGATTATTAAACCACGTTTGCTGCTTCAAGGTGCCTTTTCTTGAGTTCCGGGGGGGGGGGGGGCTCCCGACATGTGAACCACGTGCATTGGCGCGAAACAGACCTCACTAGGCCTCGATGATGGCCTCCAGAGCGTTCGTCCACGCGTCCACGCACAGAGAACCGCAGTTCCCGGGCCGCGGCTCCTTCTGCAGCCTCTGTACGTCTCCGATGGCGTTTCTGAACATGGTCGGTCCAAGCACAATCGTTCCGAGGTCCAGAACGAGAACAGGCACAAGAGCGCGTGGGAGAAGAACAACGGAGCAAGAGAGCAAGAGCGAGGAAGGCAAGAGCGAAGGCAAGGAGCAGAGGGCAAGAGAGAAAATATCGGTCCAAGAGTTCTTTTAACGTCGGGTCGTGACGTCATCGGCCCTCTCTACCAATGCCTGCAGGCCACCACCACCTCGTCCAGCTCTTCACCAGTAAGCGCGCAGTCCGCCTCTGACGTTATCGGTGGTCCTTGCCAATCGGCACGCTGCTTCCTCCTGTCCTTCCCTCCACCAATCAGCAGGTCGCTTCTTGCTCGTCCTACTTTCACCAATCGATGAGCGCCTCAATTGCGCCGCCCTGGCCAATCACGGCTCCGCGGGGCATGTCTTCCCGGCCTGCCTGAGCGATGTATGCCTGCCAAGTCAGCCCAAGTGCGTCATCTGAGTTCTGGTTAGTTTTACTATTTACTAGCCGAAACCCGTGGAACATCCACGGAATGGAGGATGTGGTGTCCCCGTCCCCATAACAATAGAGTGTACCATTATGGATGGCATAGGGGATTTGCTTGTCCGAGTAAGAGTTAGGAAGAAAGATGAGAATGAAGAGTGCGTATATGAACAACGACAGGGTAAAGCCTGTAAAGCCTACTTTGATAATCATGAACGGTGGCAGATGCAGGGGTTGGTGAAACGAAAGGGGGGGGGGGCTGATCATGATCTACCCTACGCCACATAGCCTACGCCATTTGTTGAGATCATGGCCACAACGGAAACACAACAACTGGATAGGTAGGGCCTAGGCCTACGCCTACTTTTCGTCACTCGGCGAAGTACACTTTGTTTTAAGCTTTCAGAAGCTGAAGCCTTGTTATTTATTGCTTTATATGATACTGATGGGCTGCTGATCCGTTTCACTTCGTTGTAATCACAGTATATGGAAGAAATTATGGTAAACCCACCTGATGAGGTTAGCGTACACCGCGATCGATGACACCGGCACAAATGCATGCTCAGGATTGTCCACTCAGTGGACGGCTTGCTGTCGCCTTCGACTGTCCAATCAGCGGACAGCTTGCTTCGCCTTCACCCAGCAGACGCCAATAAAATGGAGTCGTATCGGCAGTTAATCGGATGCTTTTGGGCCCCAACGTCGGCTAATTCAGATTTTTCGAGTATTGCTGTACGTGGTAAACAAAGAGCGCGGTTCGTAGATCGTAAATCCATTAGTGCCGTGGGCATCGGGTCACTGGGTGCGGCGTAAAAGTGATAACAAAGTCGAGTCCTTATGCTATTTTTATATAGATAATGGTTTAAATAATGGGCATTTCCTGCGTTAGTGTCCAATGTGGTGCCATAAAGGACAAAGGACAAATCACATCGGGTAAGACATACAAGGGATAATTTATCCTTATGCCCCAAGCTAATTAACATGCCCCACCCACTCGTGACGGGGACAGATATACAACTTATCCGGCATTCGGGCGAAACAAGTCCTCTACTTATTACATAGGGTGGTTCTTCTTCTTCACGACAGTCGGAGCATGATACCGCCACAAATCTACCTAACTCTACATATTACTACCCCACCGACATAACAATATGTTAATGATGATGTCAAAGGTGCCTCCATTATGACGTCATAATTCGACAAGGACAAAACTTCATCCGATCAAGATGAAATTTGTTGAGTGTCATCGAGGGATAAATTGGGTGGAGAAAGAAATAATGATGACGTCATTGGTCATATGGTTCAGCTGCTATATTTGTTTTAACACAAAAGCCTTTAAAAAACATTAAACAAGTCCTGGCGAGGGTCTACAATCTCTGATGTTTCTTTCTTGTTTTAAATGTTTTTTTCTGTCTTGTAATATTTGCTTTAATGTAATTTGCCCTGATTTTATCCTCAAAAGCACATAAATGCCAAACACCTGGGCTCACCAGAGTTCATACAGCAGATTGCTTCACACTATGATGTGACAGCCCATGCTCCATGCTCACTGCACTGTTGCCACCTTGCCCTCGCCTCCCAAATCAAGTCTGAATCTGTCTCTCGTGTGTGTCGTTGGTTGTTATCTTCAAATGCGGGTTTCAGAAGGTGGAATGGAGTCCTCTGAGGTCTTGAAGTATCCACCAAGGGCAGCACTGTCTGTCCTGCTGCTCCCCCCAAATGGGCACCTGTGCAGCTCGTCCTGGCTCAGGTCACCAACATTACAAGAAGGCCAACATACCGACTGTCTTTGACCACCAGACGTGCATCTTGCTCATTCAGATTCTGGATGGCAACTGCAAGAAGAGGGACATCCCGACCAAATGTAGAACAACTCCAGCCAAGCTCGCCGAGCTGCAGGCCATGAAAAAATTGGATGTGACCTTCCGGTTGTGGCCGGCCAATGTTGAGGAGTTGGTCACGAACCCGGTGGATTGCCTGTTCCTGCATTCCATGAAGATTGACTACACAGCATATTTCGGCATCAATGACTCGGTCCTGTTGCAGGAGGTGCACCGTTGCCAGGTTCGTGAGCAGGCCGAGAAAGAATGGCGCAAGCAGAAGGTGCAGAAAATTGGTACTGCTAGTTCTGTCATTTCCTTGGTCGACGACAGTGAGGTGGCCGCTAGCAGCAACCAATGAAGGTGATGTTACCGTTCGAAGTTGGTTTCCCTGGCCACTCGACTCAGGCAGGCACAACAGGCCAGCTTCAAGAAGGCCATAATTGATTTTTATTTTTTTTTAGTATGCAGAATTGAGGCTCGTGTAGGAGCTAATAGGCACGGACACATAAAACATACAATAAAAGGAGCGGGAGACAAGAGGGAGAGAGAGAGAGAGGAAAGCACGACAGTGGAGAACAGGGACGACTGTCAATAATAGAGATATTTTAAGACAATAATAGAGAATAATAAAATTAAAATAGAGAATAATAAAATTAAAATAGAAAATAATAAAATTAATAGAGAGAATAATAAAGATTTTGAAAAGTTTTCTTTTTTGTTTCGTTGGTTAGCTACCCAATTACTCAATTACAAAAAATGAACAATTTTTTTTTCCTGATTTGACCCCACCACCTTTTAGAGGCCATTTTGGAATCGGTGACCCTGCATCAACGCACGCAACCTGACATGGTCCATGCACACAAGAGGCCTGTGAGGCCTGGGAACCAACACGGAGCAAACAAAATGGCGGTGATTTGATTCTGAAGCCCCACCCAGAAGACGGACAGGCAGGTGGAGAGTATATGTAAGTCGATCGCACCCCTCCTCCCAAACATGATTAATCGTAAAAATAATCATCTTAAACTTATCCTGTGCATTGAGAAGCCCTAAATATGACCTTCCCATCAGTGTGAAGAAGCAACGAAACAGATACGGTGTCTACCTTTGGGAAGTCTATCTGGATGTTGGGAATGACAGCATGGTCTTTCCGGTTGCAGACTCCATTAAATATATCACCATGCATGCCCTGTTGACACAAGGTAATCAAGCAAGGTTCAAAGTTCACTCATGAGTAGGGGTGATCAGAGGAGTCGGGTAGAACCGGTCCACAGACCTTGGACGGGCGCACATCGTCGATCACTTTATGAGCCATTTTATGTTGCAATTCTCATCTGGCATGTGCAATGTGTGTATGTCCGCCCTGATGAACCACGTTGCTAGGGGTTTCTGCACATGGGCGCCAAGCATTCTTGGGCAGATTGTCATTTTGAAAGTCATGCATTGTACAGCGTTTCATGAACAACTCAGAATGCTCAGAAAACTATTCCGCTGAACGTTTTAGGAGTACAGGCCAAGCATGCAGTTTTGCACATTTTACATGTGCTGCAAGCTATGTTTATACATACACAATATCTGATTCTCTGCAAGAAAAAAATAACATGTGCAAACACCTTGTTTGTTTTGACACAACTGCAGCATTGTGGGAAGTCTTGACCCTTGGGTTATCCAGTTCCCCCAGTGTATTATTAGTCCCCTGCCGGTGCACACCGGAGGGGACTATAGGTTTGCACTCCGTCCCTCCGTCTGTCAGTCTGTCAGTCTGTCAGTCTGTCACGCAATGAACAGCTTTCCGGACTTTTTTTCTAAACGCTTAATGTTAATGATTTCAAACTTGGCACATGGTTTCCTCATGATACGTTACAGATCAAGTTCGAACTGCACGACGTTTCGATCATTTTTGACAAAGTTATGGCACTTTGAACTTTGGTAATTTCCCCAACAGTTTTCAGGGCGACAGACTGCCGGTAGGGGACATGTATTGCAGCGCAATACTCAGAATGCTTGTTTTTATGACAAGTATTGTTGTTGGACAATCAATGTCGATAGTTTGGCCACGTGTACCAATCAATGACAAGTACCAATCGGCAAACATGTTTGAGAAGTATCAATGTTTTTGTCTGACGTGCATCATTCTTGAATTTATCATGAGTGTCATGAAACGCTTTGCAATAAATCTCTTATTTTTACAATTTATAAAAAGGTGAAAACCTCTTATTTAGATAGCACATGTACGTATCGATGTATGTATGTAGTGAATGTGTGTAATATTTATATGAGTTCCCTCAGAGGGAACTAAAACGCAGGATGAGGCTATGAGGCCCAACAAGCCTGTGCAATCGTTGCCAACCAATTGTCGTTTGTCCATGCTCGATCTTTTTTAAATGCTGAATGTAGTGAAATATACCAAGGTGAACCCAGGGGGGTGCTCGCCACGAAAAGGGGCCGTCTATAAGACCCAGGACACGCGGGGCGTGCGGACACTTCGGCGGGACTCACTGTGACATTATCCAGTAGTTGAATGGTATGTACGCCCCAAACGCTGCGCTGCATTAACCATTGTTATATCGAAGCTACCTTTGCTGTGCTTGAATGCTCTAATGCCTATTGTTTGCATGTATTGTTACAGGAAATATTGCCGATCTAAATGATATTAAAGCCTACACAGAGGAAAGTCGTGTCTGCGCTTGATTTTCACGACATTTAATATCATTTATTTCGCCATGGCTGACCACAAGATGATCGTGGTTCCGATTCTCGGTGCCGACCCTCTGGCTGAAGGATCTGCATCGGAGTTTGCTCACTGGCTCAACACGCTGCAGAACTACTTCGCTGCTCACGAGACGGAGCCAACCGCTGAGATACGGCTGTCCGTCTTACAGTCCAAGGTCCATCACACTGTGTACAAGACCATTTCTCGATTTGAGACGTATGATACGGCCCTGGGCGAGCTGAAGCGCCTTTACATAAAGAAACGGAGCGCTGTGCACGGCCGGCATCAACTCTCTCAGCGACGGCAGCAACCGTCTGAATCGATCGATCGCTATGCGCAGGAGTTGCGCTATTTATTGGCAGATTGTGTGCAGGACGTCCGGACTCATGAGCAAGTTCAGGACGATTTCCTCCGAGATGCATTCATATCCGGAATTAGTTCTGGAGTCTTGCGGCTGCGTCTCTTGGAGGTCGCGGAGCTGACATTTACAGAGGCACTACGGCTGGCGCGCGTTTATGCAGATGCTCGACAACAATTGACCGCCTATGATAACCCACGAGTCGTGGCGGGGGCCTCGCAACTCGCGCGACCCGAGAGGGCCATCGCCGAGGATACGGAGGAGGACCCGACCACCACGACGGCCGAGACCCTGGGTGCTCCGGAAGCGGACTCCGCATCCGGCCTCACTGCAGCTGCCGCTGCCCGGCCACGGCTTGCCCGGTATGCAAAATGTTATTTTTGTGGCAATCGGCAGCATCCCCGGACTGAATGCCCGGCCCGAGAGGCAACTTGTCACCTCTGCTCCACTAAAGGCCATTTTGCAAAAGTCTGCAGAAAGGCCGCCCGGGGCACGCATTCCCGAGCGACCTTGAATGTGCTCATCGCTGAACCAATGGATCGAGCACCGGACGGGGCGCCTTGCACAGCTTTGATGAGCCGCTCTCCTCCTCGCGGGCCTCTGGCTTCTCGCCCGACCTTGGTGAGATACGTCGGGCCGCCGAAACAAATGGCGCAAACGCGACCGGTCACAAAGCCTCTAACCTTGACTGGCTTGCAAACGCCTCCTTCAAACAAGCGACATGCACCCACTTTGGAATTGCCTTTCGAGGTGCAGCCAACGCAGCACGTGACTCGAGCGCCATCTGATGACAGCTTTTGCGAATTACATGCTTCCCTTCTGGCATGTCCAGCTGCTGATGGCAGAATTCATTCTCACGTGGCTCGAGCGCCATCTGGCGGTAGCTCTTGCGAATTACATGCACCCGCTTTGGCATATGACTCTGCAGATGGCAGTGAACTTTCTCCCGTGGCTCGAGCGCCGTCTGGAGGCTGCTCTCACGACTACTCCACACCCACTCTGGCAAATGAAACTACCGAAGAGCCAACTGACTTCAATGCTCCTGCGGAGGCCCGAAGGATTGCAGCCGGCGTGGGATCCACCCGCGAGGCGCGATCTTCTCGCCCGGCCGGAACTATACCTGCCGGGTCTGCCGGCCTAGCGCAGGCCTTCATTCCGCTCACGGTCGCGGGCGTTGTCGCGCAAGCTTTAATTGATACGGGATCCACGGATAGTTTTATTGATCAGCGTCTCGTGCGTCAACATGGGTGGCCGGTTCTCGGGACAACCCGCCGGATCTTCATGGCATCTCAGGGACTTCGGTTGAGCACAAAAGGGGCGTGTCGATTGAAACTTGTGATAAATGGACGCACGTTCCCGGACGTGTATCTCATGGTATTACCGGCCTTATGCGCTGACGTTCTGTTAGGACTTGATTTCCTTAAGCGGCATGGTCGTTTAGAGATGGACTTCGGAGGGCCGGACACGCTCGCTGTGTGTGCCCTCGCTCAAATG
This sequence comes from Myxine glutinosa, assembly GCF_964187855.1. Taxonomy (NCBI): domain Eukaryota; kingdom Metazoa; phylum Chordata; class Myxini; order Myxiniformes; family Myxinidae; genus Myxine; species Myxine glutinosa. Next base: position 37,970 of record NW_027616947.1, read on the forward strand.
GACATGGAGCCACTCTCACTGTTCCCCAACCTGACCACTGATTGTACCCCTGTGGCCATCAAATCGCGGCGCTACTCTCGCGCGGACGCGCAATTCATTGCGGAAGAAACGGCCCTGCTCTTGAAGGACGGTATCATAGAACACAGTAGGTCTCCGTGGAGGGCCCAAGTCTTAGTGGTGCGGAGTGAGGCTCACCGCAGGCGAATGGTAATCGACTATTCGCAAACGATTAATCGCTTTACACAGCTGGATGCCTACCCATTACCGGGGATGGACGCCCTGGTACGCCAGGTGGCCCTGTATTCCGTTTATAGCACTCTCGATCTACGTAGTGCGTATCATCAAGTCCCCATCTCTAGGGCTGATCGCGTCTTTACGGCCTTTGAATCGGGTCAGCGGTTGTACCAGTTCACGAGACTTCCTTTTGGGGTAACGAACGGCGTCGCTTGTTTTCAGAGAGCTATGGATGACCTCGTTGCGAAGGAGCATTTGACGGATGTCTTTGTCTATCTGGACAATCTTACGGTTTGTGGGTACGACCAGGCGCATCACGACGCTAATCTAAAACGCTTCCTCGAGGTTGCGCAGAAATATCGCTTAACCATGAATGAGGCGAAGTGTCAATACTCTCTACGCACGGTAGACCTTCTGGGGTACACCGTGACCCATGGCTCCGTCTCTCCAGATAAGGAGCGTCTGCGCCCTTTGCTCGATATGGCTCCGCCTAGCGATCGGGCTTCGCTGAAACGCGCTCTAGGGCTGTTCGCCCACTACTCGAAGTGGGTGCAAAATTTCTCTGCTAAGCTCCGCCCCCTCGTGGCCTGCGACACTTTCCCCATGGGCCCGGCCGCCCTGGCGGCCTTCGAGGGCCTTAAAGTCGACATTGCTGGCGCCGCTGTCGCAACGATTGACGAGAGTGCCTCTTTCGTTTTGGAGAGTGATGCCTCGGACCATGCGATAGCGGCAACCCTCTCCCAAGGAGGCCGCCCTGTGGCTTTCTTCTCGCGGACTCTCACCTCCGCCGAGCGGAGGCATTCGTCCGTCGAAAAGGAAGCGTACGCGATCGTCGAATCTATTCGGCGATGGCGGCCGTATCTGCTTGGGCGGAGTTTCCAAATTATCACGGACCAACAGAGTGTTGCGTTTATGTACGACACCTTACATGCTCAGCGCATTAAGAATGAGAAAATCACCCGCTGGCATATCGAACTCGCCGACTTCTGCTACACCATCAAATACCGCCCGGGGAAGGATAACCTGGTCGCTGACGCCTTATCGAGGCCGGCCACTTGCGCGGGGGTCGTAACTTTGGAGGGGCTGCGCACTTTGCACAGCACTATGTGTCATCCCGGGGTAACGCGCTTCGCGCATTTTGTGCGCGCGGGCAATCTGCCGTACTCGATGGAGGACATCCGCCGCATCTGCCGTGATTGCGCGGTCTGTGCGGAACTCAAACCGCGTTTTTATAGCCCTCCCCTGGGGACACTCGTTAGGGCTACTAGACCGTGGGAGCGCTTGGCGATGGACTTCAAAGGGCCGCTGCCAATGTCGAGCAACTCTCGCTATCTGCTCACTATCGTCGATGAGTATTCCCGATTTCCCTTTGCTTACACGTGCGGGGATATGTCGGCTGCCACGGTTATTCGGTGCCTTCAGAATTTGTTTTCTATGTTCGGATATCCGGCCTACGTGCATACCGATCGGGGTGCGGTGTTCCTGTCCCAGGAAGTGAGGGGCTACTTGCTCCAAAATAATGTCGCTTCGAGCTACACCACCCCGTACCGGCCCCAAGCTAACGGACAGATCGAACGCTTTAATGGGATTATATGGCGGGCCGTCATGCTAAGCCTTCGGACCCTCGGCCGAGGCCTCGATAAATGGGCGTGGTCGCTGCCTGCCGCTCTAAACTCGATCCGGGCTCTCCTATGTACTGCCACCAACCAGACTCCTCACGAACGACTGTTCCACCACCCTAGAAGCTCCGGCAGTATCCAGTCTTTACCCAGCTGGCTCGCTGAACCGGGGCCCGCCTATCTCAAACGAGCGGTTCGCACTAGCAAGTACGACCCCCTTGTTGACAAGGTGCAGGTCCTCCAGGCTAATCCCGAGCATGCCCGCGTGTTAACGGCGGATGGCCGCGAGTCTACTGTCTCCGTTCGCCATCTCGCCCCATGTGGGGACGACGACAGGGATATCGACGAACCCGTCTACGAGTCTATGGACTCTATCGAAGCTTCCCCTATGGAACTACCACTGTTACTCCCGTCGTCCCCCGCTCCCGTGCCCGAAGGCGCAGGGGCGCCCCCTTCGACTCCGACCTCCGGCGGCTATTCCGACGCGGGGGACTCCGGGCTTGGGGACGCCGTGCCCGGTAGCTTCCGAACTCGAACTGGCAGGGAGGTTCGCCGCCCCGACCGCTACGGGTGGTCCGACTGACGTGGATTGACGTGACCCTTTCATTTATTGCTGATGCTTGCCTGCGAACTGCCGAGCAGTAGTCTTGTTTTAACGACGGGGAGAATGTAGTGAAATATACCAAGGTGAACCCAGGGGGGTGCTCACCACGAAAAGGGGCCGTCTATAAGACCCAGGACACGCGGGGCGTGCGGACACTTCGGCGGGACTCACTGTGACATTATCCAGTAGTTGAATGGTATGTACGCCCCAAACGCTGCGCTGCATTAACCATTGTTATATCGAAGCTACCTTTGCTGTGCTTGAATGCTCTAATGCCTATTGTTTGCATGTATTGTTACAGGAAATATTGCCGATCTAAATGATATTAAAGCCTACACAGAGGAAAGTCGTGTCTGCGCTTGATTTTCACGACACTGAATGTCAAGCAAAATGCAGCACATACCATTTTTAATAATAATAATAATAATACATTTGTTTTATATAGCGCTTTTCAAGAAGCCCAAAGGCGCTTTGACAGAGTACAAAAAACAAGTGCAAAAAGACAAAAATCAATAGGTAAATAATCAAAGCAAAAGGAAGGAGAAGGAGAGAGGAAGTCAGGGGTTAAATGCTGTGGGTTAAATGTTGAATGCAGTGTTGAAGAGGTGGGTCTTGAGTGATGTTTTGAATGTGGTGAGTGAGGAGGAGTCTATGATGGTGTGAGGTAGTGAGTTCCAGAGGGTGGGAGCAGCGATGGAGAACGCCCTATCCCCCCAGGATCTGAATTTGGTCCGCATGGGGGGTGGGGGGGGGGGGGGGGTCAGGAGGTTGGTACCAGCAGAGCGGAAGTTGCGGGTGGGAGTGTGTCTGGAGAGGAGGTCAGTCAGGTAGGATGGGGCCAGGTTATGGAGGGCTTTGTAGGTCAAGAGGAGGATTTTGTAATGGATTCTCTGGGGGATGGGGAGCCAGTGAAGCTTATAAAGGACGGGGGTGATGTGGTCACGGGTCCGGGAATGGGTGAGTAGACGGGCAGCGGAGTTCTGAATGTATTGGAGTTTATTGGTGATTATTGAGGGTGAAACAAAGAGGAGGCTGTTGCAGTAGTCCAGACGGGAGGTGATGAAGGCGTGTATGAGGGTTCCTGCAGCCGTGGAGGAGAGGGTTGGACGGAGATGGGCGATGTTTTTCAGGTGAAAGAAGGCTGTCTTTGTGATCTGTTTAGTGTATTTGTCGAAGGAGAGGGTTTGGTCAAAGATGATGCCAAGATTCCGGATGTGAGGGGAGGTGGATACTGGGAAACCGTCGATGTTGAGGGCAAAGTTATGGGTGGATTTGGTGAGCGTTTTTTGGCCAATGATGATTATTTCAGATTTATCATAGTTACGTTTGAGGAAGTTGATTTGAAGCCAGGATTTTATTTCAGTGATGCAGTTTGTCAGGATAGAGTGGGTGGCGGTGGAGATGGACTTGGTGGAGATGAAAAGCTGGATGTCATCGGCGAAGCAGTGGAATTGGAGACCATGACGGCGGATTAAGTGACCAAGGGGGGACAGGTACAGGATGAAGAGGGGGGGGGGCAACAACTGAACCTTGGGGGACACCTTGGGGGAGGGGAGCAGTGGGGGATTTGCAGTTATTGAGGGAGATGAACTGGCGTCTGTCAGAGAGGTATGATTTGATCCAAGAGAGGGCAGTGCCGGTAATGTTAAAGGTGGTTTCAAGTCGGGTGAGGAGGATGTTGTGATTGATGGTGTCAAAGGCGGCACTGAGGTCGAGGAGGGTGAGAATGTTGAGGTTGCCAGCGTCAGAGGAGAGGAGAAGGTCGTTGGTGATTTTGAGGAGAGCAGTTTCAGTACTGTGGTTGGAGCGGAATCCGGATTGGAATGTTTCATGCAGGTTATTGGCAGAGAGGTGATGTTTGAGTTGAGTGGCTACAGCGCGTTCCAAAACTTTTGACAGAGAGGGTAGGTTGGAGATGGGTCTGAAGTTGTTTAGGGTGTCAGGGTTTAGTCCAGGTTTTTTCAGAATGGGGGTAACAATAGCAATTTTGAGGGATGGTGGGACGATGCCTGTGGACAGGGAGGAGTTTATTGTTGCAGTGATAAGTGGAGAGAGAGCAGGAAGGGAGGCCTTGACAAAGCTGGAGGGGATGGAGTCAAGAGTGCAGGTGGCAGTTTTCATTCCTATGAGGAGTTCAGAGAGGTCAGTAGGGGAGACTGGGGAGAACTGAGACAGGGGTTGGCAGGTAGATGATAAATGTTGTTCCTGGGACAAACCCATTTAACATGGGAAATCCCGATCTAATGTCGTTTACCCCCCTGTCTTTTCCCACTTTTGGAAAACACCCCTATTAATCCAAAAGACTCTATGAGCCTTTTGGCCTTTTGAACCATGAGCTTATTGGCCTTATGAGCCAATTAATCTACTTGGGCTAATACATAATGAAGATATTTTAATTGAGCTAGGGCTGAATGGTAAACCCATCTTGATGTACCAGGCTGAACACCAACAGCTTGGAACCAATCCTTCATTGAACCTCCAAATCTCCATTCACTTACATGTAAATTTTCCTCTCACCATCACTTTTCTTCATTTCCCCTTAACACCTCTATTCCTGCCCCCCCTTGGTCTTATGGGCCTTTTACTCTTACTATCAATGATCATTGTTGTTTAGTAGACCACTAAAACAATGATCCTACAAATATTTGCTTATGCGTAGGAAATAATTTAATTCTCCTACAACTCTCTTCACCATCTAATACATTAACAAAGTGTATGTTTGAGTTTGGTTCTTTATCAAGATATTTTAACTGAGCTAAGATAAAATGATAAACCCCCCTTAATGTTCTTGTCTGAGTGCCTCCTGTGCCACACACCATTTTAAAATTAAAGTATATATTTTCCTGTCTACCATCAAAGTTTTCTGTCCACTCAAAAATATTTCCATCTTTTTTACCCAACTCACCGGTATTTAAATTAATTCTCTTATTTGTTTTGTGAACTTTTTTACCAGTTGCCTTTTCAATAAGTCTTATTTGATATTTTTCACATTCATTATGTTTTCCATTTATATACCAAGGTTGATTACACCTCCACTCTTTAGTCTGGTTGATACTTGGTTCTATCATTTATATAATAGTAAAAAAAGGCGACGGTAGCCCGTTAAATTCCCTAACCCCCTTTTTAACTTATCACTGATATACTTATATAACCATAAGGGAGACTATCAATGCCATTTTCTAAAATAAACCTCTTATCATCAAAAGCTCCTAATGCTTTCTTATTTATCTCTTCTGTATATAATTAATTGATGTTTATAACTTCTTCTTCCATTAATATTTCTAAACTCTGCTTTCTTTGTTGTTAAACAGTTATAATAATCCTTAAAGTTTATTGTTTCTTTAATAACATTTTTCTTTACACCTTTTAACTTCTTATCAGTCTTTTCAACGTTATTCACAATGTATTTATAAGCATAAGCCTTTGACCTCAATCCCACAAATTCACTCATAACATATCCTCCTAATTCATCCTTGAACTTTCCAATCACCTTTTTATTTTTAGAAGAGAACAACTCACTCTCTGGACTGTAATTACTTGTATCATAGATATTAATGTCCTCTTTCATGTCTGAATAAACATCATCAGTATTAATTTTCAAAATAAAACTATCTGTATCCATATAAAGTAGATTAACATCATTTTGATATTTCTTCCTCAAGTTATTATAAAAGTAATCATACATTAATGACTTTGATAAATCAAGAATTGATGTTCTAATATAAATAGGTTTGTCCATTTCAATACTCTCTTTAATCAAATGGATCGCACAAAAGTTCTCAGTAAAGACCTCAGCTCGAGTAAAACTCGGTCTATTAATTAATTTTGATGCTTGTTCCCAGGATGTTGCTAGTCTGATATTTTGTCTTTTCCTCACGTTCTCCATGGTCTTACCAAAGACCGCATTATTCATCTATTTATAAAAGTCTTTCTCAAAATCTGTTTTTGACTCTGTTCTTCTTTGTGTATTCAAATCAATGTACTCCTTTAGCCAATGACTTTGATTGAACTTTAGAACCCTGTGGATCTTCTCTACTCTTAGACCTTTTGATAAATATTGTCGCAAATTTCTTTGGTGTAGAACATAATTTTTCTTGTTATATAATGTAGTAAGTAATTTTTCTGTTGATTCACCTATATCAAACGATCGTTGGTAATCACTCAACCATTCTTTCTTTGGGCTTTCTTTCTCACAAGCAAATGGAAGATCTTTTTGTTTGATATGAAGTTCTTCAGGATATTTTAAATCGACCTCAAAATAATAACCAACCTTTGAATCATCCAATTCTTTTTGTGTAGAGATACATACATCTTGTAAAACCTTTTTGTAGTCTTTTTCCTTTACCCATCTAAGTTTTCCATAAAGAAGAGCCTGAGACATTGCCCAGCCATACAGGTTGTTCGCGTCATAGTACATCAAGTAAGAACTCTTTTTCGTTGAATCATAATTTGGAAGATATTTGTTATTTGCTTTTGCGTAGCTACTCGAGCAGCCTTGTGAAATTCCACCTCTTTTTGCCTTTTCAATCATCAAAAGCATATCGACATCGGTTATCAAATCCAAACTTGTTTTATCATTTTCAACATCGCGCTCCAAGCCAATCCAGGTGCTGTGTAGTAGTGAGCAGGATCCAATCCATATCCAGTGCGACAAACAGATCTAAAGGCTTCAAATACATCGGCCAATAAAAGCACATCAGTTTTGAGATACAAGTCGTGATACTCGCCAAGATTCTTGATGTTATATTTTTCCCAAACATTTTGTGCGTGTACATAATCCTTATCAGATATATGACTGTTGTTTAATTTGTTATAGAAATTTTCTTTTGAAGGAAGTTGTGTTTCATTGAATCTCTCAAATGAGTCCATATAGTCATAGGGGTAAATTCCCTTTTGTGTTAGAAAATCTTTATCTGAAAAATACTCTGAAAGACATGGAAACTCTTTTAGATTTTGAACCAAGTTAGCCAATGGACTTGCCATGAATTTAAATGTATCAAGAAATCTGATATGAGTAATAGGAGATGTGTGAATTGTTTTTGTGAATGAAATGTATTTCTGATCCATGTTAGGAATTGCTGAAATGTGTCCAGATGTCTTTGAAAGTTCATTAATAAATAGATGCGTATCATAATGAGCGTTGTTATGAAGAAAGACAGGAATGAAAGAGGGGAGTTTATAATTAATATTACAACTTTGATGAGCCGGACCTCTATATTTACCAGTGAGATGACAATGATCCTTAACCTTTAGACCTTCACCAATTTTTTCCTCACAAACATGACAAACATTGTTTTTTCTAAATTCCCTTTTCTGTTCACTCGTCAAGGACATTGGTTTATTGGTTTCTCTCATTATCTTGGTTAATCGGACACAGTCTTTTTCAAGTCGTTTCACAAACTCCTCTGGGGTATAGGTATTTGAGCCTCTATACTCCTCTAACTTGTTATATTTATCACCAACGGATGATTTGATATAATAACAAAAACCGCAAGGAGTATGTTTTTGATATTTATTTGTGTATGATTATTTTGGATCTGGAGAAGCAGTATCTATTTTTTCTAGAATACTTTCAAAATCAGCATAGATAACAAATGGATGTTTGATCTTTTTCTTTTCATCTTTGAATGTGATCTTTGAGCCTTCTTTAGGCATATTGATTAGCGTTGATTTATGTTCACCACAATAATTTGAATGTTTATCTAATCTTTCTTGTGTATGGAAGAAGTTAAGACAACGCAAACAAATATATATTTTATTTGTTATTTTACATACTTGTGGTTTTATTAATTTAGCAATATCTTTGATGTATGTATAATGTGAATTTTCCTCTGAATTAAAATATAGAAGATTAATATGAGTTTGTTTACAATTGTCAGAAAGCTTTAAAACCTGAATGTTGTTTGTTTCTGTTAGACCATAAACATTAACTGATAAATTATTCATCTTTTCAAATTTAGGAATATCATTTAAAGCCATAGGAAACTTTAGATCTTTCGTATTTAATGTATTCTCATATTTTTTATGATGAGATACTCTTTCATCATGAAAATGTGGAGGATGTAAGTGTGCTAGAATAGACTAGAGAAAACATTTATTGTCTTTATTTTGATATTGATAACTGCTTTTCTATTTTTGATAACACTGGGTAAATCAATGTAAGAAGAAGCTTTAGAGGATCTGATTTAAGAATATGAATGTCTATGTAAATAATTTTTCCTATGTTGAATCCACTTCCTACGACTGAATTATCCACATCTTGCTCTTGTTTAATAAGTTCATCATAGACTCCTGATGTTTTAAAATCTTGATATGAAGATATAAAGTGTGGCTCAGTTCTCATGTATGGTGTATCTATAACTCCTTCGTCCTTTGTCATTTCTAATTTTACTCCCATATAAAATTTAAGTGGTTTCATTTCTTTTAGTGTTTTTTCAATCAACGTTTGAACAGCAGGTTTAACTATTTCTACAGCATAAACTATAGACTCTGGTTCAGGAAGTTTGAAGTTAAAGCCTCTTATTTTAATATGTCCTTTGAATGCGCCATCAGAGTTTTTAATTGTGATAAAATTTGATAAATGTAGATTTGTTTTAAGATGTATTTCGAAGCCTTTCTTGAGGATATTTTTTATGACAGACAGAACAGTGTTTTGTTTCCTTCTGCATAGGAGCTAGTAGGTGAAGTAGATTAAATGTGTGTTTGTTAGTTTTAAGGTGTCTTCTGTATTGTTTATATTCTTGTTCACAAATGTCGCAATACGTTGCTTTGATCATATTTATATAGCAAAATTATACTTAAAGTAAAACACCTTTTTAGAGGCTTTTTTAAAGATGAAACTGTGCTTAAAGTAAAACACTTATAGAAGAAAGTGCCTTTTTACAGGCTTTTTATTTATGAAACTATACTTAAACTAAAACACTTTTTCACTCAGAATCATCTGAGTCATAACTATCACATGAATACTCAGAATCATACTCAGAGTCATCAATAAAGCTACTCTCATAACTATCATTTGAGCACAAACTATTAGCATCATAACTATCATCTGAGTTCAATGAAATACTATTATCACCATCGTCCATGTTCAATGAAATACTATCATCACTATCGTCCGAGTTCAATAAAATAGTAAAATCTTCACTGCTGCAAAGACTCATATTTAATTAGCAGGAAAAATATTCCCATCAATATCTATATACTTTCTTTCATTAACAGATTCAATCTCTACATTTTTAATATCAAAAGTTATCTTTAAATAATCTCTAACTATCATAGAACGAAATGACATTTCACCAGAAATATTAACATCATTCATTTTACTTAGATCTACACCCTTTGGATTATTAAAGTAAATACAAATTTCTCCACGAGTATTGTTGATGGTCTTATCATTCTTTTTCAAAGTATCGTGATCGATCACTTTTTCAAGCTTTGAATAAATTGCCAGGAGTAGAGGAGAAACTTTTGTTAGATTTACTTTAATGGATGTCTTTCCAGGTATAGTTAGAGCTCTTCCTTTAAATGAAATAGAGGGGCTCATGTTATTTTCCATGACTGGTTTTACCCAAAAATTTCCATATTTATCTTTGTTCAATTTAACATCTTTGACATATTTTTCTATATCTTCCACCGAAGTAGAGATTGATTGAAATTTGTCTTTTGTGCTTTGAAACATTGTATTTATTAATGAATAAACTTGCGTTTAGTTTAAGTAAAAATTTACCACATAAATATGATAAGTTCTGAAGGATATTTAGAATTTCCAGACTCTCCATATGATAAATTAGAGAATTGTCCGGCTTGTGATAGAATAGGGCTTAATAATGAGGGTTCATATAAACAATGTATTTTCTGTGATTTAATTTTAATTAATGATAATAAAAAATATTAAAATATATATAACTCTTTTAAATTAGAACCAAAAATGAATTACTTTACAAGATTAATAAGAGAGATGAATGTTAAGTATTGTGATGATAATACACCATTTCTTTCAAGGGAAGATACTATTTGTATTGAGGAAATGTATAAGGGTTTAATGATATTTATTATTCAAAATAATTTTAATGGAAATGTTAATACAAGATACTATATAAATAAAATAATGAATTATTTTGAAATTAAACCCGAACTCAGGATAAAATATAGAGTTTCTATAATAGCTCAAAAAAAGTTAGATGACTTGTTTTCCAAATATATAAATGAATGATTTTTTACCCGTTTGGGAAAATAAGATAAAATTTAATAACCATAAAAACATTCCAAATTCATTGAGATGTCTAATAGTTGGTTCAAGCCTTTGTGGAAAAGCCTGTTTACTTTTAAAGATGCTCCTTGGTAATAAATTTTTTAGATTATGATAATTTAATAATTTTTACAAAGTCAAGTTTTCAGCCTGAGTATCAACTACTCTCACAGGGTTTTAATGTGGGTCTTAAAAAGGAAGACATTATCGGTTTATTTAAACTTCAAAACAAACTAAATGATTATAATATTGAAGATATAATACAATTATTTTGTGATGCACAGAAATCAAAATCGAAACCAAAACCCATAACTTGTATTCTCAGTGATAATACGGATGATATACCTTCACCTCAAGATTTAGATAAATCAAAAAAGAACCTCGTCATCTTTGATGATTGTGTTAATGAGAGAAACCAAACAGTAATGGATAGCTACTATACAAGAGGGAGACATTCTTCTTGTAATTGTATTTATCTTAGTCAGTCATATTTTCAACTCCCTCGGCGCTCAATAAGAAACAATGCTAATACTTTTATTTTATTTAAATTAAATTCAATAGATGTAAATAATTTTTGGAGAGATAATTGCTCTACGTTATGTAGTAAAAAAGAATTTGAAAATTATATGAAACACACGATTGGAAAATATAAATATATTGTTGTGAAACAAGATGAGATACTAACTGATATTTTTCAATAAATAAATACAGAAAATGAATGTCAAAGAAAGAGCGAGAATGTTTAAAGAACATCAAGAGTTGGTTTCAAAAGTTGTAAAGCAACAGGAAGAGATAAATAAGAAACGGAGACAGAAACTAACTGGTGAAGAAGCCTTTGAAAGAAAACAAGAGAAAATTTTTAAACCACTTTTAAAAACTCAACAAACGATTTCACCTACAGTTCCCACGGTAGAATTTACTCCGAAAAAACTTCAAATGCTCAAAGATTTTAGTCAAATGACAGAGCAAGAACTTGGAGAATTAGAATATGATGATGAAGGATTATTTCGGAAACTGGAGGAGGTAAATCAACCCCCTAATTATGTTGTGGAAGCTCTACAAAACAATGAATATTCAGCGGATTCAAAAACCAGAGCTGGTCTCATTCCAACAGAAGAACCAGCACAGTTCTATCTTGTGAAAGAAAAGTTATTGATATTTAATGATAAATTGGTGTTCTTAAGTTCTGCTCAACCAAATGTTGAATTAACTCCAAGATTAATGTTTCTTCAAACAAACTCTGGATTCAGCGGTTCAAAATATTTTGATGAACCACTTGATATGGAAAGAGAGGAAGATAGAGAGTATATTGAGTTGCTAAATGCACTTGATTATGGAGTTTCTGTTGCTGGTAAAAGGAAGAAGAATGAGAAGGAGAAACATATTATTGATGCTTTAAGTAAGCTTGGTTCGGGTGTTAGTTTTCTTCCAAATGACCCATCACAATTAGTTAATAGGCTATTATTGTTGTTAGGTAGTAAGAAGGCTGGAAACAACAATTGTTTTAATGAATCCTCAGCCATTTTAGATCAGTTGATGAATATGAAAATAATTAATAAATGTCAATACAAAGATATTTTATTAGATATTAAATAAGATGAGAAGCACAATTCTTAGTTTTAATTTCACAATTAGTGATTACACAGCTTCATTCCCTTACCCACTACAACTTGACCCCACAAAAGAATATGAGGCTTCTTTGTTGTCAATGGAGACTTACAATACCCTTTTTAATATCACAGAGAAAAACAACAAGTTTAGTTATAATCCAGGAAGTGGATCTAAAACTATAACCGTTTCACCCGGAGCTTACGAGATCTCTCAAATATCTTCAGAAGTCTCTCGCCTTATGAAAGAAAAAGGTGGTGAACCAAAAAATATGGTAATAGATATTCAAAAACACACTTCAAAATCAACGATTAAACTTGAAAATAATTATAAAGTTGATTTCACGATTGAAAATTCGTTCAGAGAGCTATTGGGTTTCTCTTCAAAAAAGATTGAAACTAACGGGACATCTTACAGTGATAATGTCATTCAAATATCCTCCAGTATAAATTCAGTATTAATTCATTGTAATTTGATTGATGGTGCTTATAACGATGGAATAAGAACAAATACAATATTTTCATTCAGTGCATACTCAACCCCGATTGGTTATAAATTCAATATGGAACCAAAAAATCTTGTCTATTTACCTGTGTCAGGAAAAACCATATACAGAGTAAATTTTAGGATAACCGATCAAGATAATCGTATGATCTCCTTTAATGAAGAAATTATATCCATCAGAATTCACCTTCGTGAAGTTTTTTTTGATAAATAAATAATCGTTATTGTGAGAAAACACGAGTTGGGAAAATATAAAATAATTAGAGGGGATGGGATGTTCCTTTCACCATACTATAAGGGTGAAGGTATGTTTCTTGGTAGAGGATACTATAAACCAAAGAGACAATGGGGTGTGGGACATCAATTTAGAAATAAAGGAGATGGGATAATTGATACTCTAATGGGTATTGGTTCAACCATCCTTAAACATAAAGACCTAATTGGTTCAACTGCTTCTGCCGTGGGCTCAGTTGCGGGAGCTATAAAAAGTATAAAAGATGCTCAAAAGGAGTCTCATAAATTACAAGCAATCAAAGAAATTTTAAAAGGTAAAACTCAACTATCTTCACAAGAACGACAAAAAATCATGAAAATACTTGGGTCAGGGTTTCAACGATTTTAATGCTATATAAATACAAGTATGGAAGCGATTGATCGTATCTATGATTTGGATGATACAATTATCATTTCAAACTCCACGAAAAAGGAAGGCTATTTTAAGGTAAATGCTATAACAGGAACAGACTGGAATTTAAATGGAACAAAAAGTTTTGAAATAAATAATCAACAAACTTACTTGAATCTCGCTGATAGTTTCTTGCTGTGTAAATTTAAATTCACTAAGGCTGCGAATAACACTAATGCTACACTCGTAAATGATTTCTTCTGGAAAATGTTTGATAGTGTTCGCCTGTATATTGGAACACAAGAGGTTGAAGCAGTTGATTATACCTCTGCTACATCTGAAATGATGAAATTTACACTATATTCGTTTAGTGATAGAATGGGTAAGGGAGCTGTTGAAGGTTTATTCCTGATATGTCAACGGGAACAAATGCGGACCCTGGTTATAGTCCAAGGAAGTCAATGTATAATGATGAAACAAAAGTAGAGAATAGTTTTACCGTAGCGGTACCTCTGAAAGGTATATTTGGATTTTGTGATTATGATAAATTTTGTATGGTCTTAAAATTAGATTTCAACGACAAAGGAATGATAATGTAAATAGGTTGCTTTTTGGGGCTGAAAATGCTTTTGGCGACAATAATAAATTTGTTATTAATGATTTGTGTTGGTATATCAGTGAATATACTCCTAATCTTAAAACGGAAGAGATGTCAAATAAAAGACTTAACTCAAAGACCCCGCTAAATGTATCATACCTTAAAAGAAGATGTCAACACGTTAAACTGGACCACACTACCTACACTTGGAATTTAGGTGTTCTTCAAGGAAAGCCACAATACCTCTGGCTCATTTTTTAAAAACCAGATGGAGAGGACGGTACTAATAAGAATAATGCGCTGTGTGATAATGCTAAGGTGAAACAACTTCGGGTTTCTCTTGATGGAACATTTTATCCGTGAGATAGATTGGAAATTGATTGGGAAAAAAATGATTATGCGGAAGCCTACAAGTCTTACCAAAAGGTGTGTGAAAGTAATGGTAATAATAACCCTATTTTGGATATGGTTGCATTTCAAAAACTTTATACAATCTACACAATTGACCTGAGTTCTCAAAAAGAAACTATAAAGTCTAATAGAGTGGACACTTCTCTATACATTGAAAGAGGGGAGAGTGAAGAGGTTAATACATATTGTTTGCTTTTGGAAGAAACAGAATTAAAGATTAATACAGATAATGGTGTTATGATTAATATCACATAGGTTTTTTCTCATAAATAAATGGTAGGGGTATATGTTAATCAAATCAGTCTTAATAAATTATCATCTTGTATTCAAAATCAAAAGCCTTGTATTATTAATGTTAATACAATTCAAAGAAAAGGAGCTTTAAGAATTGATGTTTTACTCACACACACACAAGTAAAAACACTAAATGATACTGGTTCACTTAAAATTAAAATGACAAAACCTATGTTAAAGAAATATTCAATAGACGAGTCAAGAGGAGGATTTCTCCTGTTTCTAATTCCTTTATTTGCTGGTTTAAGTGCGGCGGGAGCATTGACTGGTGGTATTTCAGCAGCGGTAAAAACTGCTAACGAAAGGAAGGCACAACTAAAAGCTCAAAAAGAATTGGAAAGACATAACAAGGAGTTGGAGAAACAAATTAGTGGAAGTGGTGTAATTGTAGATTTTGCTCAAAAACCTGAAAGTCTACCTCATAAAGCTAGATTGTTGGTTGGAGATATGCTTTCCTCTATCGCTCAAGCGGGTGTTAAACTAACTAAACGGGGTAATGGATTGTATCTTTCTCATAAATAAATGGACAAATGGTTTAAACAATTTGGAAAGAATACAACGTCAAATATAGAACTAGCTAAGTATTGTAAAACACTATAAATTGATAATGTGGTTATTTGTATGAGAGATGAATTAATACATATAAATAAGAATACAAAGAATATTATTATGAATTTAGACACACAGAATGGTTCTCATTGGGTTTGTAGTCATATTTGTCAGGATAAATATTATTTTGATAGTTATGGTATGCCACCGCCTGTTGAAGTAATACAATTCTTACAGAATGGTGTTTATCAAACATTTCAAGTTCAAGAAATTAATTCTAAATGTTGTGGTCAATTATGTTTTTATGTATTATTTCAACTCAACAATAATGAAAATTTTTATGATATCATTTTTAATCTAATATAAATGACTTATGTTGGAAAAGATGGTTCTATCTTTGGAGAATCCTCTCAGGATATTGATTTATCAAATTTTTATACAAAGGCACAGGCTGAACGACAAAAATATAGTATAAGTAAAAATATTAATATGAAGAATACTTATAAATTAATCAATTATCCAAATCCTACAGATGCGAATGACTTAATTAGATTCAGTGATTTATCACAATATATATATTTAAAGAAAACAGCACGTTTTGTTATATATATATAACCACCTTTAGAGGCCATTTTTGTTATGTTTCGTTATATATGATATGTTAGTTTAGATATGTTATGTTATATATGTTAACGTTTTGTTAAACAAGTAAAATTTACAACCACAACACCTGGTTATACTGACCATACACCTTTCCTCATTGAATTTAACTACCTGCTTACAATTGAATTTTATAAAGAAGGACATATAGTTAATATGCGAATTAATAAATGGGGGTATGATATGCCTGATTTAGGATATAATTGGTATTTTTCAATAAACTTAAAAGACCTACATGATTTGAATCAGTCTCGTAAAGAAGAATATTATCCGCTTGGCGAGGATAAGGATTTATGTGGAAGTACAATGAGTAAACAACAAATACATGATTTTAAGAAAAGAAAAATATTATAGTATAGCGATGGTTAGCATGACAAAGAAGGAAGGTAATGAGATAAGGATAGAAAGCCGAGGAATACAAACCGATTTGGTAGTGGGAAGATGGGGTGGTATTACCTGTCATAATATTAATCTCACATATATTTCTGATACATAAATGGCAGGAAGAAGACTACAAGAGAATTATAATTTTTGTATTCAAGGATACCTACAAGAAAAGGGTGCTCGGTATTACATACCTTATGATGTGGAGCATATACATGGGAATTTTGTCATTAAAAACTGGCCTTATACTGATATTGTTAAACCCACAAATAGAGACTTGATTAAAATATTAAACAAAAATGAACTTCTCAAAGTTATGAAATATAAAACTCTTCTAGAAATCGTCAACAAATCTTATTGGTATCCTATTATGAGAAAAATAATTATAGATACAAGAATATCTCAAAATCCAGATGAGTATATGTATAATATTCTTTGGGACTCAAGCTCAAGGGTAGCAAGGGATGAGGAAGTAGTTGAGGAGAAGGAGGAAAGAGAGAAAAAGGAGAAGGAGGAATGGGAGAAGGAGGAAAGGGAGGGAAGGGAGAAAAAGGAGAAGGAGTTAAGGGAGAAAAAGGAGAAGGAGGAAAGGGAAAAAAAGGAGAAGGAGGAAAGGGAGAAAAAGGAGAAGGAGGAAAGGGAGAAAAAGGAGAAGGAGGAAAGGGAGAAAAAGGAGAAGGAGGAGAGGGAGAAAAAGGAAAAGGAGGAGAGGGAGAAAAGGGAGAAGGAGGAAAGAGAGAAAAGGGAGAAGGAGGAAAGAGAGAAAAAGGAGAAGGAGGAGAGGGAGAAAAAGGAGAAGGAGGAGAGGGAGAAAAAGGAGAAGGAGGAGAGGTAGGAAAGGGAGCAAAGAGAGAGGGAGGAAAAATATAAAAAGATGGAAATCAGTGAGATTCGTAAAAGATTGAGTGTATTACAGCAAATAAATCAATCTCAACGCACCGAAGAGGAAAATAAAGAATTAACGACTCTTACTAAGATAATGATTTTTATAATGGTTGAGATGATTTCAGCGAGGAGATTTACATGAAGAAGACAAAGGTCATACAGTTGATGATGTTGGTGTTATTGACTTTAGTTAGTTTTTATTTGTAAATAAATGGAGGAGAGAGTGAAGACATTCCTTAGGATTCTTTATGTTTTAAAAATCAAGATTGAAATGTATATGTTAAAAACCAAAAAGGTTTTGATACTCTGTCGGAATTTTTCTGATAAATAAATATGAGTTATTGTCTCAAATGTAAAAAGAAAACCAAATCTAAAAAGATCTCATGTTAAAGCTAAAAATAATAGAGTTTATCAAAAATGAATATGTCAAGTGTGTGGCTCTAAAAAGTGCCAATTCATCTCTCCTAAAAATGGAGGAGACATACAAAAGTTTCTGTCAGGAAGTAAATTTACAACAACTGGAATTCCTGGGGAACTACATCGACCTGGATATTCTTTCTGTGGTCCTGGAACAAACCTGGATAAAAGATTAGATGAGGCTGACAATCCTAAACCTTGGTCCAAGCCTATAAATAGGGTTGATGAAGTGTGTATGAAGCATGATATTGCTTCTGGGAATACCACTACATTGGATGAAAAACATGAAGCAGACAGAGAAATGTTGTATAATTTGTCTTTGATACGAAATCCTACGTTGAGAGAGAAAGTTGATCGGTTTATTGTGAAAGAAATGGTAAGTGCTAAATTGAAACTTGGTCTTGGTTATTCCCCAAAAAACTATTAAACTCCAATGATGTCATCAAGACTGAGGAGCTTTTGGCTAATTAATTACATAAACCGAAAATCACAAAGTTTAAAAGAAGGAAAGTTTATTCTAAATACACCGACCACATATGGTCTGCTGATTTAATCGAACTAAATAATGATAAAGGATACAGGTATGCTTTAACCGTTATTGATTTGAGGAGTAGATTTGCCTGGGTTGTTCCTTTGAAAAACAAAAGGGGTAATACTCTTATGTTAGCTTTCAGTGGAATATTTAGTAAAAGTAAAAGAAAACCATAGAAGTTATGGACTGACGAGGGAACAGATATTTATGAAATATCTATAACAAAGATATCTATAACAAAATATTTATGAAATTTCTTAAGGGGGAGGATATTAAATTATACAGCACCTTTAATGAAGGAAAGGCAGTTGTTATTGAGCGTTTAATCGCACTTTGAAAGAGAAATTATATAAAAAATTCACACAACTCGGTTCTCAACAATGGGTATATTTAATCCAGAATATTGTAGATAATTACAATAATACAGTTCATTCATCAACAAAATCAAAACCATCAGAAACATTTACAAAATTAGAATATGAAAAGGAGATTAATTTGAGAAAGCCCAAGTTCAAAGTTGGTGATATTGTTAGAATATACAGATGGAAAAGCCATTTTGAGAAAGGTTGTACAAAGAGATGGACTAATGAATTATTTAAAATTGTTGATGTAATGGATACAGTCCCTTGGACTTACAAATTATATGATATGAATGGGGAAGAAATCTTGGGTTCATTTTACTCACAAGATTTACAAAAAACACAAGTAAGCAGATGATACCCTTGAAAATAATAAATAAATAAATAAATAAAATGTAATGGGGATACCTTCTTGAGATCTGTGAACCCCAAACACAGAATTCCTCAACTTTTCAGTTGGGGCTTAACTTTTGTTTGTGTGTACAATGGGGATAAGTTCTTGAGATCTGTGAACCCCAAACACAGAATCCCTCAACTTTTCAGTTGGGGCTTAACTTTTGTGTGTACAATGGGGATATGTTCTTGTGATCTGTGAACCCCAAACACAGAATCCCTCAACTTTTCAGTTGGAGCTTAACTTTTGTGTGTACAATGGGGATACGTTCTTGAGATCTGTGAACCCCAAACACAGAATCCCTCAACTTTTCAGTTGGGGCTTAACTTTTGTGTGTGTGTGTATGTGTGAGTGAGTCATAATAATATACAAACCCTAACCCAACCCCATCCCTAACCCAACCCCATCCCTAACCCAACCCCATCCCTAACCCAACCCCATCCCTAACCCAACCCCATCCCAAACCCAAACCCATCCCTAGCCCAACGCCATCCCTAATCCAACCCCATCCCTAACCCAAACCCATCCATAACCCAACCCCATCCCCAACCCAACCCCATCCCCAACCCAACCCCATCCCCAACCCAACCCCATCCCTAACCCAACCCCATCCCTAACCCAACCCCATCCCTAACCCAACCCCATCCCTAACCCAACCCCATCCCCAACCCAACCCCATCCCCAACCCAATCCCTAACCCAACCCCATCCCTAACCCAACCCATCCCCAACCCTCACATTGAAAATCCCAACCCTAACCCAACCCCATCCCTAACCCAACACCAACCCTAACCCTCACATTCAAAATCCCACCCTAACCCAACCCCATCCCTAACCCAACCCCATCCCTAACCCTCACATTCAAAATCCCACCCTAACCCTAACATAATCTTTTTTTTCTTCTTTTTTAAATATGTATTTCATTATTTTTTTTTCCTCTTCTGCCAATTCTGTCTTTCAAGGCTTTCAAGTTTGAAGAAGTAGAAATGGGAAGAAAGAATTTTCCAGCATTTTCTTCCTCGAACTTTCTTTATATTGCTTAAACCAAGCGTCATTAAACAAAGAACATTGTTCATTGCTTTAGAATGCAAAGAGTCTCAAAGATGGACCCCACAGGTAGAGTCTCCAAAATAAAACCAACTTTCCAAGTTCCCAAGGTATAACCACATTCCTGTTGAGCCTCCAAGATAGGTATCACATTCCGAGTCATCAAAACAAAACCCCCATTCTGAGTCTCCAAAAATATAACCATCTTTCCAAGTCTCCAAGGTAGATCCACAATTTTCAGAAATATTGGGGGTTTCCTTGATAAGTCTCACATAGTATAACTGCGGACCATCAGGGAAAACTTCCCTTTCCCAATTTTTTAGGGTTTCTATGATGTGTCTCACATAGTATAACTGCGGACCATCAGGGAGAACTCTCCTTGCCCAATTTTTTAGGGTTTCTGTGATGTGTCTCACATAGTATAACTGCGTACCATCAGGGAGAATTCCCGTTTCCCAATTTTTTAGGGTTTCTATGATGTGTCTCACATAGTATAACTGCGGACCATCAGGGAGAACTCTCCTTGTCCAATTTTTTAGGGTTTCTGTGATGTGTCTCACATAGTATAACTGCGGACCATCAGGGAGAATTCCCGTTTCACAATTTTTTAGGGTTTCTATGATGTGTCTCACATAGTATAACTGCGGACCATCAGGGAGAACTCCCCTTTCCCAATTTTCAGAAATTTGTGGGTCTCCAATGTATGACTTGTATTCTGGCTCATCAAGGTAGAACTTGTTCAGTGGGTTTTGTTTTGATAACTCACAAGTATCATCATGGTAAAACTCTTTTTCAGGATTTTGTGGATCTCCAAGGTATAACTCTTTGGCTGGGTCATCAAGGTAGAACTCGTTCTGGGGGTCTTGGTTGTTCAAAATGTCTTCAAACAAAAAAATAACTTCATCCCAAGTTGTGTTAAAAGCAGAATTTTCATTTCGTATCTCAGATACAATTTCCTGTGAAAGAAAATAACAATGTATTAATTTAATACAATATTTTTATTTGTATAAATCAAGCTCTATGAATATTAAAATAAACTTTGTTAACTCTTACACGAGTCTCATCTAAAAAAAAATAAAAAAAAAATAAATAAAAAAATAAATAAATAATTAAATAAATAAATAAACAAACTTACCTCCATTGATAAGAGGTTCGAGTCCAGTTCATCAATCTGAAGGTTGAGCGCTTCACAGGTAGTAGGATTCCAAGGGATACCTAAGTTATCCCATTCCATTTCGGCATAGTAGTCCATTCTCAAGTGAAGCAGAAAGCGTGTTTGAAAAAGCCTGTGTGGTCAGTGCCTTTTATAAGAAGGGCTGGGTGTGTCATTTCCTGTGGAAATTCCCTGGGCAAACCTGGGCGTGTCTTAACTGGAAATGATGTGATGGAAATTCCCTGAAAATGATGTAATGTATTACCTGGAAATGATACAATGCTGAAGAGTTTATAAAGTGGGTGGGACTTAACAAAGTGGGCGGAGCTTATCAAAAGTGGGCGGGGCTTAGTAAAAAGTGGGCGGGCTTACCAAAAAGTGGGCGGGCTTACCAAAAAGTGGACGGAGCTTAACAAAAAGTGGGCAGAGCCTACCAAAAAGTGTGTGGCACTGGAGGTGCTCAGACAAGGACATTGAAGGAGGTTTATCATTTTATTTTATCTGAGTTAAAATATCTTGATAAAGAACCAAACTCAAACATATACTTTGTTAATATATTAGATGGTGAAGAGAGTTGTAGGAGAATTAAATTATTTCCTACGCATAAACAAATATTTGTAGGATCATTGTTTGAGGGGTCTACTCGATGATCTGCCAGATGATATGTATAAGGCTCAGTGTCAATAGTAGAAGAAGGATCATAGGTCCTCAAGGGGGGTGAGAGGGAGCAAATATTCATAGGATCATTGTTTGAGTGGTCTACTAAACAACAATGATCATTGATAGTAAGAGTAAAAGGCCCATAAGACCAAGGGGGGAAGGAATAGAGGTGTTAAGGGGAAATGAAGAAAAGTGATGGTGAGAGGAAAATTTACATGTAAGTGAATGGAGATTTGGAGGTTCAATGAATGATTGGTTCCAAGCTGTTAGTGTTCAGCCTGGTACATCAAGATGGGTTTACCATTCAGCCCTAGCTCAATTAAAATATCTTCATTATGTATTAGCCCAAGTAGATTAATTGGCTCATAAGGCCAATAAGCTCATGGTTCAAAAGGCCAAAAGGCTCATAGAGTCTTTTGGATTAAGAGGGGTGTTTTCCAAAAGTGGGAAAAGACAGGGGGGTAAACGACATTAGATAGGTATTTCCCATGTTAAATGGGTTTGTCCCAGGAACAACATTTATCATCTACTAAGGGGGAGCAGGTGGTTTGAGGGGGAGCAGGTGCGGTGGTGGTTAAGCTGCTGTAGATGTTGTAAATTTTGCTTTGGAAGAATGAAAGGAAGGAGATGCAGTTGTCTACTGTGAATAACTGGGTGGTGGTGTCCAGGTGGCTGAGGAGTTTGTTTATTGTAGAGAAGAGTGCTTTTGGGGTTCCAGAGCCAGAGTGGATAATTTGAGAGTAGTAGGCGGAGCGGGCGCTGGAGAGGGCATCTTTGTAGTGTTGTAGGTGGTTCTTGTAGGCTTGGGAGTGAATTGTGAGACCTGTTGTATTGCGGAGTCTTTCACGTTGGCGAGCACGAGTTTTCATCAGGCGGTGTTCAGAGGTAAACCAGGGAGCAGAATGGGTGAAAGAAACTGTTTTGGTTTTTATCGGCACAAGCTGGTCAAGGCAGGAGGAGAGAGTGTGGTTGTAGTAGTCAGTGAGGTCAGAAGGGGTGTGGAGGTCAACGAAGGGAGAAGTGGACATTTTTTCAGAGAGGGTGGATGAGAATGAGGTCGGTGAAAGAGCGTTTAGCTTACGGAAGTTGATAGTGCGATAATGCCTTGGTGCTGGGGTGGGGATGTTGATGGTCATAGTGATGGCTAAGTGGTCAGAGAGGGTGACGTCGGAGCCAGAGAGATGGTGCAAAATTAATCCAGTAGAGCAGACAAGGTCCAGAATGTGCCCACGGTTATGGGTAGGAAAGTTGACATGTTGAGTGAGGTTAAAGCAGGTGAGTAAATCAGTGAAGTCAGTGGTTATTGTGGAGTCAGTGGAGTCCATGTGGATATTGAAATCACCGAGGAGGAGGATTGAGGTGGAGAGGGAACAGAGCTGGGTCAGAAAGTAGCAGAATTTAAAGTGTTTATTATCACTCATTTGGGGTTAAACCACCGACCTCCCAGATCAGGACAGACGCTCTCACTATTATGCCATTTGTGTTGTATTGTATACCCTCATGGGTGGATCCAACAACAAACTTCCTTTGGTGATTCATAAGCAAGATGTTGCATCATGGAGTTTGTTGTTGTGGAAATGGTATGTAAAGCCGCTATCATGTACCACAAGCAAAATATCTGTCCCCATTGACAGCAAAAGATGAAGTTAATCCATCAATTTAAATTATTTCATGGACTTTGAAAAGGTCAATTGTGCTGCACTATTTGTTTCACTCAGAGCCAAAGCTCTGGTCTACTTATACCTCCCACTGGTTGTGCAACATCAACATTGTGCAGAGGATGTATTTGACAGTGGGTGTTGTATTTGACAGTGGATGTTGTATTTGTCAGTGGATGTTGTATTTCTTAGCAGAGGTTGTATTTGTCAGTGGATGTTGTAATTGTCAGTGGATGTTGTAATTGTCAGCCATGTCAGATCAGGTATCGGAGCATTCACCGCAGCAGCGCGTCGCCGCATCCACTTTCCGACGGTACTCCAAGGTTCTCCGTCTGGCCATCTGGCCCATCCCTTTCCAATTGAGATGCCGATCAAGCTGCTGCAACCACGAGGCACACGGTTGGCCTGTTGGCCGCCTCCACTCACGAGGCTCCCTTGCTGAGAGTATCTGGTGAGCTGGATCAGCCTCTGGAAAACTAGCCACATGTCTATACAGCCGCAGCTGACGCTCACTGACCATACAGGAAACAAATTTCATCTGAGTCTTTCTCAGCAACCGCTCGTTGGACACACAGTCCGACCAGCGATAGCGAAGGATTCTCCAAAGGGACTCGGTTTCAAAGGAGTTAAGTCTCATTCTCTGGCCCTTGGTAAGAGTCCAAGTCTCGCATCCGTAGAGCAAGACTGGAAGCACCAAGGACGTAAAGACCTCCTGCATAGATAGACAGCACCACACCCCATGATCCAGTGAATCCATGACTCCCCAGGCCTGACCCAGACGTCTATCAACCTCTGGCTTGCAACATGCGGAGACATGAATAACACAGCCAAGGTAAGTGAATCTCTTCGTGACCTCAACATCTTCGCCACAAACAGGCACAGACAAGACGGCAGCATCCAAGATGATATTGAAAGCGTGGATCTTGGTTTTGACCCAGGAAATCCATAATCCCAGGGGCTCCGCCTCCTCATTCAGTGCCTGGAGGGCCCCCATAAGAATATCCAGCATCTCCGCAAAGATAACTGCATCATCTGCGAAATCAAGGTCCCAAACGATGCACCGCAGCCTAACCTCTACGACATCTTCCTCAGAATCCAGTCCATACAAGCACTGAAAAGTGCGGGAGCCAGTGCACACCCCTGCCGAACACCAGTAACAACTGGAAATAAGTCAGAGATGGAGGCACCACACCTCACAGCACTTGCAGTACCAGAGACCTCACAGCTCTCTCAGTACAACAGTGCCAATTCAGAGATCAGATTGATCAGTGTTGGTGGCACCCCACGAAGACCAAGAATGCTTTGGACGGCATTCCGATTCCCCAAATCAAACACTTTGCAGAGATCAACATCGGCTGCAAGCAGCCCCTGGCGAAACTCACACTTGCGTTCGGTGAGGACCTGAAGCGCAAGGATATGGTCAATCGTTGACCTCTTTGGTGTAAAGCCCGACTGCTCTGGTCGCTAACTGAGAGTAGCGTCACCCCTCGGTAGTTGTTGCAGTCCTGGTGATCACCCTTTTCACTTTCCAGAGGTGGACAACAAGGCCCCTCTTCCAGTCAGTTGGGATGATGCCTGTGCTCCAAACAGAGCACAGAACTGCATGCAACGACTGAAGTACAACATTTCCACCTGCCTTGAGAAGCTCAGCATGGATGCCACAAATCCCAGGAGCTTTGTGCCTTTTCAGCCGGTTCAATGCTGTCTGTGTTTCCACAAGTGAAGGCGGTTCACAGTAATTGGGGGGTCAGTATTTGGGATGCCAACATCCAACTCAACAGCTGGTGGGTCAGCCTGGTACAGCCGCTCAAAGTAACCGGCCCAGCGGGCTTTCACTTCAGACTCCTCTGTCAAGAGGCCACCACCTTCTGCTCTAACTGCAGTACACCTAGGGACAGGTTTAGAGGAACGCAATGCGCAGATTCCTCTATAAGTAGGACGAGAATCACATGTCCACAAGTGATGCTCTACCCTTTCACAGATCCCTCGCACATAGGCCTCCTTGTCCGCCCTCAGCGAGCACACAGTTTTACGCCTCAACTCCTGGAACAGTTCAGCTCTGCCATCGAGCCTGGCCCTGCAACTCCAGTTGATGGTGTCAAGCGTCTCCTGAGAGACAAGGTTGTTCTTCGCCTGATGGTGGGTTCCAAGACAACCACCGACAACATCAAGGATGGTGGTCTTGGAGGTATTCCACAACGCCTCAGGATCCCGCAAAGCATCCAGACCCCGCAAAACCCCACTCAACCTGCTCGCAAACTCCTCAGCTACCCTCTCCTCCTTGAGCTTGCCCACATTCAGCCTATGCTGGGATGATAGCATTCTCTTGGATTTGAGATGCAACTTCAGAGTTGCGACAACAAGCCTGTGGTCAGTGTTTAGGAACTGAGCACTCCGGTAGACCCTGCAGTTAGTTCTGGAGCCTCCACCATCGACCATCAATGAGCACATGGTCAGTCTCCTTCGCCACACCACCAGCATTGGAATACCAAGTCCAGCAATGAGGCTGTGGATGCTGAAACCATGAGCCAGCCACCCGAAGTCCATGACTTCTTGCAAACCCGAGAAACTTAGTGCTATTCTGGTTCACAGTCCCAGATCCACGGGGACCAACACATGCCTCATAACCATCCCTGTTAGTGCGAGTCAATGCATTGAAATCCCCCAAGACTAGAAGAGTATCTCTCCTGGGGCACTGATCAACCACAGACATGAGCGTGGCGTAGAATGCCTCCTTCACAGTGAGATCACTTTCCTCAGTCGGGGCATATACAGAGACGAGGGAAATGACACCGAAGGAGTGGCGAATCCTCAGTCTCATAATACTGTTATGTCGGGAGGTAAAGGAATATCTAGAGCCAGGTAGATCTGTATAGGTAACATGCTTCGACTGTCGCGATAGGGAATCTATCCTGAAATAAGTTCTGTGTTTTAGGCGGTTTGTCGGGGAAGTGTATACCTGTGAACATACAAGGATGTTCGGGTGTTAAATAATTGTAGGGACTAAGATAAACCCCTGTGTGTCAGACCTGGTTATCATTCCTTTGTCCCTTATGGCAACACACACATATAAACACTTAGATAGGTCCTTAGTGCACACATTAATTAGTTCCCTTCCCTTACAATGACCTTGGAAGAAGACCGGCAGGAAACCAGATCGGGGCACCGCCGGATGGCCACCGCCAGCCGCACCACCAGCTGGCTGAGCAACATCGTGCGAGACGAGCTGTAACTGGCCCAGGAGGACTGTGATTGGTTGGCGCAGAAGGCACGAACCTGGAACCAATCAGCGCGGAAGGTGCGAGAAGGTTCGGCAAACGGTGGGAAGCTATGAGGCACTGATTGGGGGGCGCGCCAAGACTGACGTCACAGGGAAGGTTACAAAGGGACGCGCTGGATGACATTTTGTCTCTCTTTCACTTTGCCTCTCACTTGGACTCTGCGCTTGGACCACTTTGTATTGGAGATCTCTCTGTGCTCGAAGCCCTTCCCTTTCTTCACTTGTCTCTGGTCTTAATTCGCTCTTCCTTCTCACGTGCTGTACCTTCGTCCTTCGTGCTGGGTGACGTTGTTTCGTCGTGGTGCTTGGAGCGGGATCCGGTGCTATTGGTACTGGAGCGAGGGACCTCGTGGTGTGCCGCGGAGCGAGTCGCATTGAGGCCGGGTGGAGGATGCGAGCGAGGAGGCTGATGTTTCTTCGTGCTCGGAGCTTGGAGCCGGACGGAGCCGCGGTCAGACGACTGCGCTCGAACCCGGTCAACACATCGCAGACTACAAACAGATAAGGACGCACCACATTTCCCCAGTACACAACGGACATTAATTTTATTAATTCATTTTCCCCTGTCTCATATTCTGAAGTGAGGTGTGTGGGATCCCAATTTAGGATCATTATTAGATTTATCATCGCGTTTCCCTGTCCCAACCTTTATTTAAAATATACCATTGCATTACTTTCCATTCCTTGTTAAACCCGTGTCCGTTTGAGTTCGTTCCCCCTCCAGGTAAGCGCTTTTGCCGCTTCTTCCTCTTCCCTTCTCCCCGCAGTTTATCGCCGAATCCGAGTTGGTCGTCGCCTCCGTTAAATCCGTTCGATCTTCCGCGGTCCCTGGTGTTAACCTTGAGAGATTCGCACGCCAACTGGTGTCAGAAGTGGGATAGAACCCTGTAATAAATTTGGTGTCAAGAGTGTGGAGATTTGGAAACAAAATTTTTTTAGTCGGAGGTGATAAATTAGAATAGTCGATTGGTGTGCGAGGCGCGAACAGCGCGTCATTAAATTTAATTCGATTCTGAGATAAAATACGCGTGGGAAAGCGACCTCTTCTTTACAGATGGAAGAGGTGGGCGGTGTGGAAGAAAGGATGGAAGATGTGGGGAGCATTGGGGGTGAGTCGGATGTAGATGGGGGAATTCAGCGTAGGGATGGAGCTTCCCCCGCCGTGGGGACGGCCCCCATAGACAACCAGGTCATAATGCAATTTCTGGAGCGGTTTGGAAAATAAATTGAATGCCCAGGGTAATAAAATTGATGAACTAAAAGGAGAAATGAGGCGATTTGGTGCCGACGGGGCCCAGGAGAAGCCAAGGGTGGCAGAAATTCAATTGGAACGGGGGAACCCAAATTGGGAATGGAGAAGAGTACGGCCCATGCAGATGTGCACGGGGCTCAGGAACCAGGAATGGCAAGCGAATTAAAACGGGAAACTGCAAATTTACAGGTAGATTGCGGCTTGTGAAGAGGTGAATGGGGAATGCGTGCAGGTAGATGTGGAGTGCCAAGAGGTGAATGGGGAATGTGAAAATTGTAATAGGGAATGTTTCCCACCTGCTGGCCTGGAGGTTTATCGGGGCCGGGTGGATACCCCAACACATCAACAGGGGGATGGATTTGAATCCTTGCTGTAACAGGGCGGTGGTTCAGAGCTACAGGGGGTAGAGGTATTGGGCGTCCGAGTAATGGAGCCGGACCATGTATTTATTGGGGAAGAATGCCTGAAATGCCAGAAATGCCAGAATGCCAGAAGAATGCCAGAAATGATTTGTGATGATGATGGTGATGACGAGCATGATGTGACAAAGCGGCTGGGGACCTGGGAGAGTCCCATGGAGGTGGAGTTTGACCGGGCCCAAAGGAGTTTGGGGGAGGAGGTGAGTCGGTCCGAGGAGGAGGTTGAGGTGACCGAAGGGACCCTCACCGTGCACACCGATTGGGTAACGGAGGCTCCAAAATTGCAGAACTAGTTGGGGGAGTGTGTTGGCTCCGGGCTGGATTTGGACGTTGGAGGATTGGGAGATAGAGCCTCAGACTATTTGGTCCCCGTAGGGAATTTGGAGCAGCTGCGGGGAGGGGCAGAACAACCTGTGGTAGAGGTTGTTACCTGCAGCTGCGGTGATTGGACACCTGGGATCAAAATTTATAAAAGGAAATTTAAAATTAAAATTAAATGGGAGTTGGATTTGGAGCAGCCATGGAGGGAGTTGGTCCCCGGGCTGTGGAATTTGGACCAGAAGAGGTCATTGGGGATGGCTTCGGGCAAAAGTTGCCCCTTTCGAAATTTGGGAATGCCAGCCAGCTGGGGGGCTGGTCTGGCAAGATTTGGACGTGGGGTC
The DNA here is from genome assembly GCF_964187855.1 of Myxine glutinosa. Taxonomy (NCBI): domain Eukaryota; kingdom Metazoa; phylum Chordata; class Myxini; order Myxiniformes; family Myxinidae; genus Myxine; species Myxine glutinosa. The sequence goes on from NW_027616947.1 coordinate 67,025, forward strand.
CAGCCATGGGTGTGGTACGACCTGGGCCCCACGGGGGGTCTGGTGGAGTGTGGCGTCCCTTGTCCATTGGGGCGCCGCCCGAGCTTGTGGCTCGGGCCGGACCACTATGGGGAGGTGTTGTGGGTCGCGCTTTGGTGGTGGCACCGCGGACGGCCAACTTGGGCCTGATGTAGTGACCACCTGCGCATGCGGCCTGGCACCCTCTCCCCGAGACTCTGGGAAAGCCAGCATGTGGTGACCTGCCATGCTGTACTGGGCTATGGATGCGGGTCAAACCGAATGGACAGGGATGGACATAGCCTGCTGGACAACCATTGTGGCATCTGTGGAACGTGATGGTGTGAGAGTGACCTTCCACAGATGTTCCGTTATGACTTGTGGACTCTCGGTTTGGGAAGAGAGCCATGGGAATGTGATCGGGAATGTGTAATGTGCCGAGCATATGGGCCATGCTCGGCTGGCATGTGTATGGCAAAGCATCTTTCTTTGGTGAGTTTAGTAAAATGTGAAAAATGTTTGGCATGGGTATTGGGTAATCTGAGGGTTAGATTTAAATAATGGTGAATTTTGTGAAGAGAAATGGTGGATACTGTATAGTGACACCATTATTGATCCAGGTGTGTCGACCAAAGTGTTAGAGGCTGTGATAAAAATTGATAGGATAGCAGGACACAGCTTTCAACTGGTTGCGGGGGCGACTGTGCCGATATTTGGGACGCGGGATCATGGGGATGGAGTTGGGGGTCTGAGGGTCAACGTGGTGCTGTGCGTGTCCGAGGTGTGTGGATCATGTCTTCTGGCTGGGTCTCCTGGTGGAGCATGGCTGTCGACTGGACCTTGGTGTGGTCAAGTGTGGGTGAGCACTGGGGGCTGCGGTTCTGTGGACTGGGGGATGAGGGCGGCGTAGGTGACGCGAGGGGAATGCCACGCACTGCGACCGTCTCCCCCAGGGCCGAGGTTGTGCGTGCGGTAGTGTTGTTGGCAGCAGGTGCTCACCACATTGGCCAGCTTGGGCTGGTGCAGCTGTGTTCCTCGCAGGGGGGCCGAAGGATGGATGGTGGGTCGCACCCTTATGGACACTCGTGGGCCATGTTGGCATTTTGACTGCTCACCTTGTCCTGATGACCCTTGCACGGTGGAGGTGCGGAGCTGTCGTAGCCACAGGTAGTTGTTTACAACAGTTCACCATTGGATGCGGATCCACATACCTGCCAGTATAGTGGGGACAAAAGTGAAATTTGGAAGAATTTGGAAGGCCCAATGATAAATTTTGGGATTTTATGGGTGGATGGCACTTTGGACCTGACCAACCGGTAATTACCTGCACATCAAGGTAGCGGTAAGGCCTTGATGTTTACTGTCCCAGGCTTCAGGACTTGCTATAGAAATTTGGGGACATGTGGTTTGGAGTTAGGGGCAGGTGAGAGTGATGACATGGCCGGTGAGGGGGATGGAGTGTGTGCCACAGAGTCTTGTGGGTGGCTTTTGTTTTTGTGTTGTGGTTATATGTTTTTATGTGGTCATGGAGAATGGAAATATGAGTGAGTGGTAATTATTGAGAGTTTTGGAAATGAAAATGTGATTAAATGTGAAATGGGGATTTCACAATGGCAGGCCATGGCAACTCTTTTGTACCATCTTTGGCAATATGTGTTGGAAAATTGAATGGCAGTGGGGGAGGAAATGTGTTTTGGGTTCTTGTGGGTGGGGAAGGTGTGTGTGGCTGCAGGTACAGATCAAGCTCTGAGGAGCGATGCCTGTGGCCTCCCTCTGCGGCAATTACCCCTGGCAGCCAGTGGTATCTGGAAATTGGAGCTCGCCGGTGGAGGGTCTGGTTGGGCACCGTGTGGTAAAGGAGACTCCCGGCGACCCGTGGAGCTGCGCGGAAGCAGGAGGCAACGGAGCCTGGTGTGTGGAGACCCTCACCGGCGGGGTATCAGCGGAAAGGGCTGTTGGGCTGTCACGGGGCTAAGAGGTAAAGGGGGGGGGGGGGGGGCAATGAACTTGTCAGTCGGTTGACTTGTGTTTGGGACTGCGGGCACCACAGCCTGAAGCGCCCCCACCATCTTACTTGTACGGTACCTCCCCGCTGCCTAGTGGAAATGAAATTCACACATGTATATGACATCAATGCCATGGTCCTGCAGTGGGGGGGGGGGGGGGGGGGGTGAAATAAGGGCTTGTAATGATTTTGGGTGTGATGACTTTTGGCATGAGTATGCGTAGATAAGGGGTTTATGTTGTATGAATGAGGGCGAAATCCACCGAGCCATGTCACCCACCTGTAACACCAGGACAGGGCCCGCGGAAATTTAGGGGTGCATTGAGATGGCCCCACAAGTAAGGTTGCGTCTTGTGGCATCCACCGGGGGATGCGGTCTTTAGGAAGGGGTTTGTAGAAATGTTCGTAGTGTTCGTAGAGTTCGTAGAATTTTTGTAAGTTTGGTTAAGTTTTGTGGTTAAGGTAGGATTTTGGTGTGTTCTTTGTTTCCTCCCTTCGCAGGAACGACCAATCAAGATCATTGTACATATTTGCATGACTGTTAAGGTGATTAGCTTGTTAAGGAGGATGAGTAAGTTACTCCGGCTCATTTCCCACAGCCCTCCTGATGTATTTCGTAGGTTAATTAAGTGTGAGACAGTAAGTGTTAAGACTGGAATGGTAGCGCCAGCAGTGAACCTAGCAGAAGGGGGGGGGGGGGGGGGGTGGGGCTGTGTTATGTCGGGGGGTAAAGGAATATCTAGAGCCAGGTAGATCTGTATAGGTAACATGCTTCGACTGTCGCGAACGGGAATCTACCCTGTAATTTCTGTGTTTTAGGCGGTTTGTCGGGGAGGTGTAAATGTCGTGGCAATGATTAAGGACACCCAAATATCCCCCACCTTCCACATGGCACACTGAGTATTGGCCCCTGCTATACCCTCCCAAACCTCTGGAGGGCAGTCTAAGACCATAAAAGACATTTTGCGAACGGGAATCTACCCTGTAATTTCTGTGTTTTAGGCGGTTTGTCGGGGAGGTGTAAATGTCGTGGCAATGATTAAGGACACCCAAATATCCCCCACCTTCCACATGGCACACTGAGTATTGGCCCCTGCTATACCCTCCCAAACCTCTGGAGGGCAGTCTAAGACCATAAAAGACATTTCCACTACCTGTGTCCCAGCCGTCTTATGTCAGCCCAGCCATGTTATGTTATCCCTGTGGCCTTGTCGCCTTAGCAAGGCTCCTCACTGTCTGGACCACCCCTTTGATTTCTCAGTATGGGATGAGGGGAGGGGAGGGAACCATGTATAATAACCGGCTAGACAGTGAGAACTCTAAGATTTTCGGTGGATGGCCTGGAGTCACTTCCTTGTGCATTGTACGCATCGCGACCTGCTTCTTGCTAATGTGGGTCGTGCTGCCGTGCGCCGGGAGCTGTCGTCTTGGCGCATGGACCTGAAAATATTCCGTGCACGTTAATTAATAATTTCTAAAATAAACCTCTTGTACTACAGTTTGGAATGCCTCCAGGGCATTCTTTGGGGTCAAGGGGGAGCGGGGGGGGGGGGGGGGGTGATAGCTGCCACCACAGCTGGCATAGTCGGCAGGACCTTGTCCGGAGGGGAGAGAGATGGTTCTTTGACTCGGTGGCAGCAAGGTCCAGGGTCCTATTAACAGGTGAGATCTTTCTCGCAGTATCAGTGAATTTTGCTGCCGCCAAGGGAAGGGGCCTGTCGTGGCTGATTTCCGGCACAGATCCAAGAACTAAGAGGAAGGGGAGCGAACTGTGTGCTGAGGTTTGTTATGGGAGGTAAAAGTTGCTTAGGCCTGAGCAGGGAGAGAGTGTACCAGGAGGCCAACGGCTTGGACACTCGACATGTCGCGAACGTTGGAAAGTGGCCGGACGCGGCCCACGTTCGGACATGGGTAGGCCCGGCGAGAGTGTTGGGTGGTGGAGTACTTGGGTACGTGCCCCAAAAACACCTCGTCCATGGTACAAGGGGATGGAGGCCGACCTGAAAGGAAGTCGGAATGCTCCCTTGGGGGGCCTAGCCTGACGACACAAAGGTATCGTCGGGAAAGGAATCCGTCAGCAGGGAAGGCCGGAGAAGTGCCGCCCGTAGAGCTAATGGTTTGCGGAGCATGGTTAGAGACACCTGTGCGGGCATTCAGGCTTTGAGAGCCTGAATACCCATTCACGGTGCGCTAGGAGCGTTCAGGTGGGGAGTTTTAGGAGAAAACCTGGACGCTCGTGCGCCGTTAGAGTCCGGCAGAATGTTGCAGTCAGTTCGAGACAAGCCGCTTAGACCGAAGAGAGGGAAGTAAGTCGACTTGTGAGAAAGTCGTGAGTACTCTCTTTGGAGGACTTGGGAAGACGTTTTTCCTCTGTGGAATAACGTGCACCCGTCAGTTGAGGAGCCAATGAAGGCCCCCGTTTAAGCTAACGGGTTGCGAAGAGAGAAAATACGACATGAAATCATCGGGGCGAGTATCGTGAGAATAAGACATTGGCGAAAAGGGGAGATTAATGTAGGTCGGGGTTATTTATTCAGATCTGAAAAACTAGAATGATTTAATGTCCAATGCACGGGAACCCCACCGTGAGCGCGCGAACCCGACGTGCAGGCCAGTCGTGATGACGACCGTGTGGGGACTCGCGAGGCGAGACGAGGGAATGCGTATATTGTATCCGATTCCGTGCACGACAATTGGACGCATGAGGATGGCTGAAGCCAACGAAAATAGGATTATAATCAGCCAGGTACAATGATTAGAACGAGTAAGATATGGGGAAAAAAATGATGCAACCAGCCGTCGGGTGGCTGCACCTTTGTGAACAACTGAAGTTAAGGGCTCAGAATGAGGGAAAGAATGGCGCGCGAAGCTGCCGCATGAGGATGCAAGCCGGCTGGCATGGAGCCCGGCGAGATAGGCAGAAAATTGGGAGAGACCCAAATCCTGCAGACAGGTGTGCGAGACGTCGCACTGCACTCGTGAGCACATGTGCGGAGGAGATTGAAATGAACGAGTTTGGGAGAGCCGTCTGGAGAGAGAGGTCCATTATGGGATAGGACAATGCATGAGTATCGGGAAGGACCCCACTATGGCATGGCTTGGAGGATGTGTGCCCAAATGCATTGTAGGGCACTTTGACTTTGCAACAGGCGAGTCGTTCTCGCCTTATCCAGCATAATGTTTCATGCAATGCGCTAGGTTCCATGTCAGTGTGATGCTGGCCTGTGATTCCTGCCATGCGATTTAGTGAGAAATCCGTTGAGCTCCAATATGAATTTATAAAGGGAAGCTGAATAAACGTTGGTGGTAATGTGTAGTATATTAAATGCATTAAAATGATAAACGGTTGTTATGGTTGAGTGGAGAATTTCCGGTCTCACCCGGAAGCCCTGCCCATACAGTGAATGATGTACAGTGTGAACGAGGTCTCTCGCTGTGCCGGGGATACGATGGAGCGCTTTCTTAGTTGTCTTGAGCAGATGAAATGTGGAATGACAGTTGCAAGGTCAAGATACGAATGTGATGCGGATGGCAGCTGGGAGACGCAAGATGCGTCGGTGCATCTGTGTTGATGCGCCTGACAAAGGCTTTGCGGGCGAGTGATGGTGGTATAGTTCTGAAAATGCATGTGGTTCTGAAGGCAGATAATGCGTGACAAGTTGTCCCACAGGCGGATGAGGGAAAGTATTGGAGATTTGACAGTTTGAGAAGGAAAATGTGGGTTGAACGTCCATCCGAGGGATAAAAACTGTCCGGTCTTCAACTGTCGGTATTGGTGTGGCTTGCGCCATGTGAATGATGTGTGGATGGGGTGCATGATTCATCTCGGAGGTGCGTCGGAGCGGAGACACGAGGGAGCGTCGAAGCATCTGGCTTGATGAGATGGCTGCGTCGCGGACAATGTCGGAGGTTGAGTTTTTTGGTCGTGTGACATGTGGGGACTGAGTTGGAATGATGTGTTGAGTGAACACAGGTGCAGAGGGTGTGCGCCGATTAGAGGTGGTGCTGCATTGTGAAGCATGCCTCCAAGAAGAGCTGTGGGATGCCAGAGTTGGGATGCGTGTCGTTTAGCATTTCGACGGAGATATCGGTAATGTTGAATTATTTGGAAGTATGAACCTTGCGAATGTGATTTGGAAGGGGATGAGGGCAGTTATAGTGCCGTTCCCCCTTGTGCCAACCCCTAAACCTCCTCCCCCCCCCCCCCCCCCCCCCCATGTAATCAGCGAATGCTGATTGCATTGTCCAGCATTGAATTTCCGGTAGGCTATCTCTGAAATGACGTTTTAATTGCTCATATTGTGGATGAAGAAGGAAAAAACAAACAAATGATATGGCCCCATCCCTGTGTCCATCTGGGTGTGTCTGGCAGTTGCAGGTGCGGAACAAGGTGGTGTCCGCGGTGTCTATTGGGGGTGTCGAATGTCATTCCCTCAGTGTCTGTAGACGTGACAGTTTCGTTTGTCTGTCTGTCTGTCTGCTTGATTGTCGGGTCACCTGCTGGTCGAGTGGCTCTCGTGTAATGAGGATGTTAGTAAATTGTTTAGTTGGTCTTCCATGTTTTATATTTATTTTATATTTTATATCTTTTTATATTGTTTTCTTATTTCCCTTTCTGTTTTGTGTTTTGATGGTGGTCGACTTGCGGTGTCACCGGGGAATGATTTCCCTGAAAATGGGACAATAGAGATTTGTTGTTATTCAGTGCTGGCAAGGTCCGGAGTTGGATCTGGCCTGTTGGTAAGCTTGTGCCCTCTGTCATACTGCCCCCCCCCCCCGATTTCACCCTCGCCCCTTAACCCCTCCTATTTCCACCCACCCCTTCTTCCCCGGATGGGTTGACTGGTGTGCAGTTGTATCAGTCGCGATAGTTCTGACCGTTAGGTCATAATGACCCGGTGGAAAGATTTGGGAGGAAAGAATGTTGGTAATATATTAATTGTTTGCCTTTATGGGAGTTTGTAGGTTTAATCCCCACCAAATGTAAGTGAAGGCTATGATTTCACCTGTGGTGTGTCTGCAAGCAAGACGTCCCATAGGGTTTAAAAATAATTGTTTTTTATATGGGTTGGGGGTTCGTTTGTGATTGGATGAGGTGATGGGGTGAGGTAAGACTGCTCCAGCAGTTCCAGGGAGCAGTCCGAGTGTTAAGTTTCATGTAATCGTGGTTAGGGAATGTGCAGACAAAAGTGTACTTTTAGGCCGGCAGCCCAGAGCATTTTGGTCAAACAAACAAGGTACCAATATCTGAGTACAGAGACATTTATTGTGTAACCTAACATATTCAGATATGGATGTCTGCCGGGGACCCCCTGCTGCGTGGGGCCCCTGGGGCCCAAAGAGGGGGGCCAAATAATGGGCTGGATCAAACATTGGGGGTACCACATGAAACCAAGTGGAAATCAACATGTACATCTCACAGAGCACAGAGTGACCACCGCCAGACAAAGTTGCCTCTGCATAGGCCCCCCCAGACCCCACTCAAAGGGTCCCAAAATTTGGGCTGGATTAAACATCGGAGGTACCACATGAAACCAAGTTAAAATGAACAATTACACTCTACTAAGTATAAAAAAACCCATCGCCAGACAGATTGTCTGCTGCATAAGGCCTGCCAGACACACCCCAAAAGTTGACCCTGGGGGCACTGTGGTGGAATTGGCCTCGAACATATATCAAAAGTACCACATGAAACCAAATGGAAATGAACAGGTACATCTCACAGAGCACAGTGTGACCACCGCCAGACAAATTTGCCTCTGCATAGGCCCCCCCAGACCTCCCTCAAAGGGTCCTGAAATTTGGGCTGGATTAAACATGGGAGGTACCACATGAAACCAAGTTAAAATGAACAACTACACTGTACTAAGTATAAAAAACCATTGCCAGACAGATTGTTTGCTGCATAAGGCCTGCCAGACACACCCAAAAGTTGACCCCGTGGACACTATGGTATGGTATAATTGCAAGTAAGTTTAAATAAACAGGTACATCTCACAGAGTACAGAATGACCACTACCAGACAAATTTTCCTCTGCATAGAGAGTACCAGACAATCTAAGTCTGCACTTCCAAAGAGGGCGCCACAGCATGTGTAATGAAACATAGGTGGCAGCAGAGCTTTTAACGTCTGCTTTGAGAGTCAACAATGGTCAAGGTCATGCCTTGTTGTTAAAGATAGAAGGATCTTCTTCGAGATGAATGTAAGTAAATTGAGGCTTATGAGCTTACATGTAAAATGATTTACAGGACTAAAATTTACAGGATTTACAGGACCCCTATTTGATTTACAGGACTAAAAAGAAGAGACCAAAATGTTTTGTTTTGGGAATGCTAGCTCAGTGGAAACTGTGAAGGCCGTGGTGTGCTGAGATATCTTTGTTTACAGTTGCAGGCTTGGATTGGCTTGATGTTGTTGAAGCTGTTTCGGAGAAACGCTGGCTGGGTTGGAGGTTATAATCCAGTATTATGCTAGGAGCATGCAATCCTGAGCAGAATGGATTGCCATTGGGCATTTTTCAAATGATTTTTTTTTATCAAAATGATGGCTCCTGAGTAAGGGGAAGGAGCAGGAGAAATAAATTCACTGTTTCATGTTGTTGAAGCTGTTTGTTTAAGAGCATTGGGATGCCGCCCAATGCCAAAAGGTAACGGGGGAAGTGAGATACTGATGTCTGCATGAGGATAGCAGAATTTGCCTTCGAGGGACAAATTATTTTGTTGACAAACTAGTTGTTTGCATGTAGTTCGTTAAATCGAGCGGACCAAGAGACTGCGCCAATCTAATAAAGTAATGTCCTTCGGATGGAAATGGAAGCCTTGTGACTGGCCTCGATTGTCTGTCTGTCTGTCTGTGAATGGAAACTCAGAGGATTGGACCGGACTTGGGCAGAAGGCAGATGGAGTGATACTGCTCTTGCCTCTTGCTTGGCAGAAGGTAATTGTGGTTGTTGTTGATTCCACCCTAACCCCTGCCTGGTTTCACCCCTGTCTGCCTGTCCGATTTGTGTTCATGGAGTCAATGGAGCGAGCTCATGGGCCGAAATTGAGCTCTCGAGAGCTGAGGTGTGAAATATGGTGATGTTGTCTTGTGGACAATCCGTGAATGGCTAGGCAGATGTGCCTGTAAAGGGAAATTGTATTCACAACTCATGTGGGTTGTGTCTGAAGACATGTTTTTGGAGTAAGTGTGAATAATGTTTTGGGAAAGTGCGGAGATGACAAAGGGAAGTCGAATCGGATGGATTATTTGTCAATGATAAGTGACTTTGCAAGATTTGCTGATAAAGTAGGGGAAAAGGTTTTAAAAGGTTGATGGTAAAGGCAGGAAATAGAGGAAAGTGGTTATGGACTGTTGTTTTTGTGATAAGAAAGAGATAAAAGTGGTTCGCTTGCACTGGGGGAAAATGCACCAATGAATAGAAAGTTGTGAATTTTGTTTAACAGAATTGTGCTAGATTACTACACTCAGGTTGATCTCAGATCGGATCACAGCTCTGCAGACCAGGTGAACAGAACTCCACCAGGTACTTTGGCATCACATCAATTAAATTATTGCTCATAAGGGGAGTTGATAGGGCAATTCCCCTAGGAAAATGTGTAAAGAAATATTTTACTTTGCATGGTTGACTCTAGGTTCTAGGACCTAGGGCAAAGTGCAAAAGGAGGGTAGAGTTGGTGATTGCGGACAGAGTTTAGCTAGAGAACTTGAAGACGACTTTGTAATTTTCAGATAATTTTCCAGTGATTTATACTGGTGTGAAATTTGCTTGTCCAGGGAAAAAAGGATGAGTATGTCCAGGTATTGATAGGATAAGAGTGAGGTTTCAAAGGGAGAATACCAGTTGATTTTTTTTGATATTTAACTACCAGCTGCTAATGATGTGAATTGTGGTGTGAGTCAATGTAGATAAAAAAAATTACACAGGATGATTGGTGAGATGAGTGAATAACATTGTGCAGTAAGGCAAGTGTATAGGGAAATTGTATTTCGGATTTAAGTTGCAAGAATGAGACGCTTCTAGAATGTAAGCAATGCAGAATCATGTTTACAAATATTTGTGTTTTCCAAAAAAATGATGCTTGCAATACAGGAAGGCAACAAAGCAAGATGGAGAAAATGTGGTGAGTTTCTCCATTGACCGATTAATTATGATTGCGGAGATAACGGTTGGTAAATCATGTATTATTAGATGCGGGGAAAATGATTAAAGGGAGGTGGTTTTGGAAATTGGTGAAAGTAAATATGGTATTTGAATTTCCAGACGCAACGCAGGGAATGCGGCTATAAATAGCCAACCATCTGAGAGATGAGGTAAATATATGCCATGTGGAGGGGGGGGGGGCTAGGAATTTGATCAGTGTGTATCAGTAAAACTTGCAATACAGGTACAGGTGAACAGACCATGGTGGGCCGAGAGCGGGAGGACGATGAACGAGACGTCCCCATGTGCAAATTGCTGTCCCCAACCACCTCATGCGTCCGCAAAGGGGAAAGTCCGGGTTTGCCAACCCCCTGTTCCTGCACACCAGGTGACCCCGAGCTCGCAGGATCAGCGTCAGTGGCTACGTTTGCATAGCGTTGAGCTGTGATCCCCAAGAATGCGCGTTCCGGAAGAATGCACGTTCCGGAAGAAAGAAGAGTACGCGTTTCCGTTAGGGTGCGTGTTCCGGAAGAAAGAAGAGTACACGTTTCCACTGCGTGCATGTTAGTGGCCCACCTCCCAGCCTCGAGGTGCGGGCCTGGTCATAATCCTGTGATTTATATTTCAGAATCCTGTGATTTTCCTGTGATTTTTATTATTTCAGAATCCTGTGGTTTTTATCATCTCATAATCCTGTGATTTTCCTGTGGTTTTTACTACTTTGGAATCCTGTGATTTTCCTGTGATTGTTATTATTTCAGAATCCTGTGATTTTCCTGTGATTGTTATTATTTCAGAATCCTGTGATTTTTATCATTTCAGAATCCTGTGGTTTTTATCATCTCATAATCCTGTGATTTTCCTGTGATTTTTATTACTTCATAATCCTGTGGTTTTTATCATTTCAGAATCTGGTGATTTTATTTCTTTATATATCCTGATTTTCTGGTGATTTTATTTTCTTTATATAATCCTGTGATTTCATTTTTTTGATTTTATTTTCTTTCATTATTTCTCTTTATAATCCTGTGATTCCATTTTGTTATTTTCCTGTAATTTTATTTCTTTGTGTAATCCTGTGATTTCATTTTGTTATTTTCCTGTAATTTTATTTCTTTATACAATCCTGTGATTTCATTATAAATATAATCCGGTAATTTCATATATTTAATCCTGTAATGTTTATTATCTCATATAGTCCTTTGATTTATTGTTTCATTTTCTCTGTGGTTCTTTGACCCAATAGTCCAATGCATACTCCGTTGTACTAGGGGGAACCTTTACCCAACGATGTGGTAATTCGCTTTTTCCCTCTCTAGGTCTAGCCAGCTCATAAGGGGAGAGGGGGCCCATTGGGGTACTTGAGCTTCGCCCCAAATTTACTGACCCCACTCCATGGTAGGTTGGGTGTGTGTGGCACTGTGGCTCCAGCCCATTGCACGTGTCGAGGTACTCTTGACGGAGATAGGAGGCCTGCACACCACCATGGTGAACCAGGTAGATTGACGGTAATGCCCAAGTACTTCCAATGATATCCCCAGGGGGATCCAGGGTGATAACTAAAACGATCTTTCTATTCTTTCAAGATGTTGTAGTAACAGATGGAGGAACTGTCGTGGCAATGATTAAGGACACCCAAATATCCACCACCTTCCACATGGCACACTGAGTATTGGCCCCCACTATCCCCTCCCAAACCTTTCGAGGGCAGTCTAAGACCATAAATGACATTTCCACTACCTGCGTCCCAGCCGTGTTATGTCAGCCCAGTCATGTTATGTTCTCCCTGTGGCCTTGTCCCCTTAGCAAGGCTCCTCACTGTCTGGACCACCCCTTTGATTTCTCAGTATGGGATGAGGGGAGGGGGGGGGAACCATGTATAATAACCGGCTTGACAGTGAGAACTCTAAGATTTTCGGTGGATGGCCTCGAGGCGCTTCCTTGTGCATTGTACGCATCGCGACCTGCTTCTTGCTAATGTGGGTCGTGCTGCCGTGCGCCGGGAGCTGTCGTCTTGGCGCAAGGACCTGAAAATATTCTGTGCACGTTAATTAATAATTTCTATAATAAACCTCTTGTACCACAGTTCGGAATGCCTCCAGGGGTTCTTCTTGGGGTCAAGGGCGCCCGGGGGGGCTGATCGCTGCCCCCACATATACCTGTGAACATACAAGGATGTTCGGGTGTTAAATAATTGTAGGGACTAAGATAAACCCCTGTGTGTCAGACCTGGTAATCATTCCTTTGTCCCTTATGGCAACGCACACATATAAACACTTAGATAGGTCCTTAGTGCACACATTACTTAGTTCCCTTCCCTTGCAATGACCTTGGAAGAAGACCGGCAGGCAACCAGATCGGGGCGCCGCCGCTAGCCGCACCATCAGCTGGCCTAGCAGCATCGTGTGAGACGAGCAGTAACCGGCCCAGGAGGACTGTGATTGGTTGGTGCGGAAGGCACGAGCTTGGAACCAATCAGCGCGGAAGGCGCGAGAAGGTTCGGCAAACGGCGGGAAGCTGTGAGGCGCTGATTGGGGGGAGCGCCAAGACTGATGTCACAGGGAAGGTTACAAAGGGATGCGCTGGATGACATTTTGTCTCTTTCTCTTAGCCTCTCGCTTGGACTCTGCATGCTGGACCCCTTCCTATTGGAGATCTCTCTGTGCTTGAAGCCCTTCCCTTTCTTCCCTTGTCTCTGGTCTTCATTGGCTCTTCCTTTTTGCGTGCTGGACCTCCGTGCTTCGTGCTGGGTGGCGTTGGTTCGTCGTGCTGCTTGGAGCGGGATCCGGTGCTGTTGGTACTGGAGCGAGGGACCTCGTGGTGTGCCGCGGAGCGAGTTGCATCGAGGCCGGGTGGAGCGTGCGAGTGAGGAGGCTGAGGTTTCTTCATGCTCGGAGCTTGGAGCCGGATGTTGCCGTGGTCAGATGACTGCGCTCGAACCCGGACGACACAATGCAGACTACAAACAGATAAGGACGCACCACATTTCCCCAGTACACGACGGACATTTATTTTATTAATTAATTTTCCCCTGTCTCGTATTCTGAAGTGAGGTGTGTGGGATCCCAATTTAGGATCATTATTAGATTTATCATCGCGTTTCACTGTCCCGACCTTTATTTAAAATAAACCCTTGCATTACATTCCATTCCTTCAACCCATGTCTCTGAGTTTGTTCCCTCTCCAGGTAAGCGCTTTTGCCGCTTCTTCCTCTTCCCTCCCTCCTGTGGTTTATAGCCGAATCCGAGTTGGTCGTCGCCTCAGTTAAATCCGTTCGGTCTTCCGCGGTCCCTGGTGTTAAGCTTGAGGGATTCGCACGACAATATACTCGTTGACTGCTGTTACCTCGACTATCATGGGAGTCAGCTTATTGGACACAGGTGTAGCAACTCCCTGGGCATAGTAACCGTCAAATCGACCAGACCAGTAGTAGGTTTAACCACCCACCATTATCTCACCACTATCCGGCCTCTGAACCTTAGAGAGTGCTGCAACACTGATGTTCAAACACTGGAGCTCAGATGATAGCAGAGACAGGTGATCATCCTCTCTTAGAGTAAGAACGTTCCAGGCACCCACCTGAAGGGACCACCTCAGGTTAATCTAAGGAGACCGTCGTCTGTTGGACGACGCCTCAGCACCAGCCCGACACACACCTCCACAACCCAACCCAGGAAAGTTACCCCATGCTTTTCCTCCTATTATCAAAGGGTGGGGGTCCTGAAGGCTTTGTCCCAATTCCGTTATCTGGTGAGCTGCCCTGCGAAGGGTAGACCATATTGAAGGCACGAGATATGTTGAGGGATCTCCTGTCTTGCATTGAGGGACTCCATCCATTGTTGAGAAAGCAGAGGCAGCATGTCCAGGGTAGAGTGGCCAGGTCTGAGTCAAAATTGATGATCTGAGATCAAGTCATTGGAGAAGAGAAAGGATTTAATGTCGGAAGCCATGATGAAGCCATGATGGATCCATGACCTTGCTGAGGATTGGGCACAGGCTGATTGGTCTTTAGTTGAAAGGATTTGTTTTTCACCTTTTTATGTAAAGCGGTAATGTTTGCTGATTTCCAAGCAGATGGCAGATGACATGGAGCAAATGAAAGGGTAAAAAGAAGAGAGAGAAGAGAGAGGGTGTGATCGATCAGCAGGGCAGGTTTTTAGGACACGTGGGCTGATGCCGTTTGGTCCAGTTGCAGAATCAGAGTTGAGGTTTGGCAGAAACTTCTCCACTTTGTCGGGAGAGAAGGACGCAGAGTCCAGGAGAAACTGGGTGCGACTGGGAAAGTTGGATACAGAGAGTAGAGCGAGGTGTTTGGGACATAAGATTTCAAAGCAAAGTTTGAGACACAAGATCTCCTTTTATAATTATTGAAGATATTTGTCCCTCTGGACTGCTGTTGGTATTCCCACCCCTCTTTTTCTGTTGTTCCTTTTGTTCTGTTGTGTTCTCGTCCATTCTTTGTTCTCGCTCTTCCATGAGCCTTGACTCTGCATACAAAACATTTCACAGGTTTATTGGTCTGAGACTTTATTGAAAATAAATTGAAAATTCAAGTCTGTTCACCCACCACCATTTATACTGTTATTGTTTTGTCAACATTGTTACTGTATAACAGAAAGGAAAACTATTCTTAATCATGAAGGATAGTGTGATTCTCTGATGAAGGGTTAATGTCTGAAACATCAGCTTATTCTTGATTCCCTCGGTAGTTAGCAAACTTCAATCGACATTCTCTCAATTCCATAAATTGTATTATAATAGTGACATTGTATTCATTTATCAAACAATAACTATCAATATTACAAGCATACAATGTTTCAATCAAACAAGTTTTCAATGTCCGAACGATAATTTTAAAATCACTTCAGCTGACATCACCAAATGTCAAAATAGTCATCATTAATCATTTTTCTTTGCTGTACATTATTGTAACTTTTGTGATTTAAAAAATCCTTATCAACCGAGAAACCTACAATGAAAAAAAAAAAGTCCCATGAAGTTGTGGATTTTAAAAGAAAACAATAGTCTTGTTTCAAATAACAAACCTTGAAAAAAGAAAACGATTTACTGCACACGTAACGGTGATGCTGCTCCTGTGTTTATACCTTCCTCGAAATAAATCACCTTTGCTATTTTTGCCGTTTGGAATCAAAATCCAGAAATATTCATCTGGCATTTAAGAACGTTCACGAAGGTGAAATTTATTCACTTGATAATTACCAATATCATTATATTTATCAGTTATTGTTACGAGCAGAGTATCCGCCCGACGGGCGATCTTACTCCGAGCATGCCACAGATGCATTATTGAATGAGATCCAAATAAAATGTTTTGTGTGCACATGAAGTGTCACAATTGAATTTCAGCTTGTTTCCCCAAAAAGGTCATTTACTCATTTTAATTGATGAAAAATGCAATCCTTGGAGTTTTGGTTACACGCACACACACACACACATAGACGCGCACACACACACACACACACACACACACAAACACCCACAAAACACGCAACGACACACACATACACACCCAGATAGACGTGCACACACACACACACACACACACACACACACACACACACACACACACACACCCACAAAACACCCAACGACACACACACACACACCCAGATAGACGCGCACACACACACACACACACATACACACACACACACCCACAAAACACGCAACGACACACACACACACACACACACACACACACACACACAAAACACCCAACGACACACACAAACACACCATAGCTCCATTATGATAATGATAACTGACGGCATTGCTCACATTATTATTGTTATTTATGTAATTACTTATTGAAGCAATTCCTGGGTTTTCAGTTAATGTGCTGATAAGTCTCTTCATTATATTTATCAATTTAAAAACCTTCCTTTTTGTGGCGAAACATTTCATCAAAAAAAAAACGAATCATATAAGTGAAACAAAGAACAAAAATGCAGGAAAATACAAACGTGAACTTATCATGAACCATGCTCCACACAGAGCGTTGGTGATGCTGAAGCAGTTTATTGGCTACAAAGTTATAATCCTGGACAGATCACCACTCTGGTGTGGGAAGTCAAGGAAGGACGTAGTAATTTATTCAGGATGCTGGAGATAGCTCGCCTACTCTTCGTTAAGGACATCGTGGGGTCTTTCTCATCCACAAACTCATGCCAACAAACAGGATGTCCAGTTTAACGTCCATCCGAGGGACAGCACACTTTGATGAATCACCCTCCTTGTGAAACACCGGGATGACAATTATAGCCGAGTCTGGATTCGAGCCCAGGCTGGATGGCTTGGAACCTCTGAGTGTGTGCATCTCCAGGATACCCTGTCCAATTGGTTTAGCAAATCAAAATCAAACTGCTCATGTAGTTTCCATGAATCGTGAACTTTTACACATCTGGTGTTTATTTATTCCTCTAAAAACTGCACTCATTAAATCTTCTTATTGTAGATTTTCTCAAGATCCTTCTTCACATCCTCCCAGGTTATCTTCCTCCAGGAATGAGGAATATCTGCAGGTTTAGCTTTTGAGAGTTCAGCCAATTCCTCATTGAACCTGCATGAGACCCACCTCCAGTAGGATGAGGCTTCCAGTGTGGTATCGCCTGGGATTGTCCACGAGGCGTAATAATTGTTCACTGATCGATAATCCTTGAAGGGGTGCCATTCACCATTCGTATCATGGTCACGGAATTTGAGATTTCCTGCCACATTAGTCGTACACACTTCACAGAGGAGCTTTTCAGTATCAATAAAACGATACGTGTTTAATCCCTGAGGCTTGTGAACCTCACATTGGTGCTCCGTGTGTCCACGACCCCCATTCTCACAGGGTTCACCACAAAATGGACACTGATTCCCACAGAACAGAATGGACTCGATCAGCTGTTTATGGGGTTGGAGGGGAAGTTTAGAAAGTCTTCCTTTCACATCATCACCTTCACAACTAGAAAATTCTTTGATCAATTGAGATTCTAAATCTTCAACAACAAGTTTCAGATCATTGGAAAAGTTTTGAACACTTTCCGTACAGAGATTATATGATCCAAAAGTACTTCGATCAACAACCAACAAATTTTTCATGGAATCGCAAACCTCCGAGAAGAAAGACTTGATGTCTGTGTTTGGTTTTTGTTCTGCTGTGGAAACGGCGTTTCTGAATTCCCTTAAAATCTCTTCCATGATGTTTGATGTCATGTTGTTCAGGTTCGTTTCACCATTGTTGTCACTGTTACAGAACTTCAGAACCTGCTCTTCTACCCAGTTTGTCATGTAGGTCTTATAATCACGAGAGTAGTTGTAGTAACTTTGCGCATTGTCTTTTTCCTTTAAATCAAGAAGCAGAGCAAGGTGCAGGTATCTGCGGGAGGAAAGTTCGTTGGAAAGAAAACTTTCCCTCATCTTGGTCACTATTTCAGGACCAAGTCGATTGTCCATTGAAGATTTCATGGCTGGTTTGAGAACTGAGGAGAAAAGTTCTTCTGCAAATTCCTTACTTTTGGTTCTTCTGTAATAAACATCCAGGAACCGTTTCTCATATGTGCTTTTTTGTTTGTTTAAGATGGTGATTGGATTGTTGTTGTGAAAATAATCATCTTGCATTTTTTGAAATTTCTTTGCTGCACGAGCCAGGATGTGCATTGCGATATCAACCCTGAATGTATCGGTGAATTTGATCATTTTTGATACTCGTTCCAAATGATCTTCAATCCTTCGTAGCAGTTCATCACAGTATATGTCAGAATAACATTTCCTCTGTTTGACGATGCTCGAGACGTGTTTGTCACAATCAGTAACTAGAACGGGCACTCGGTAGAGCGCATACCTTCGCCGCAGCTACTGTTCTGTACTTGGCATGGGAGTGTAGGGAACAGAACAACAAAAATACGATTTTGACCTTTTCGTGACCTTGACCTTGACCTTTGACCCGATTGCTCCCAAAATCTAATCAAATGTGTCCCGTATAATAACCAATCATCCCACCAAATTTCATGCAATTCGGTTGAATACTTTTTGAGTTATGCGATTAACATACACACACACACACAGACATACAAATAAATACACAGCGATCAAAACATAACCTTCCGCTTTTGCGAAGGTAATTATATCATCAGCATGATGTTTCAGAGGAGCTGCTTCAAATGTTTTTCCGAAGAAGTAATTTCTAAGTGGGACTGCGTCCCCAACGCGTATCCCTATCCGGTGCAATCTTGTAAAAGATAAGTGGGATTCCTGTATCGTGAATTCTTCTTCTGCTTTCCACTTGTTGTTCTGGAGACGTTTCGCATCTTCAGGTTTGATGTTTTGCATGCTTCCGATCAGTTTGCGTTCAATTTCGTCTTTAATTGCTGCTTTTTGTGGCTTCTCAAATCCCTCTAGATTCTTCAGAGTGTTTTCCCACATTTCACTAAATTTATCTTTCAGCTCTTCTCCAGACATTTCTTGGCTGTTTGTACTTTCCTTGCAAGTTTTGAGGAGACCATTAACCTCACTTTCAATCTTTGAGAAATAGTTTTTTTATATATCATCGGTTCTTCTTTGTTTTTTCCTGACATCAACTACGATTTCCAACTTTTGGAGTGATAATCGATTCACTTCCCTACAAAGTGAGTCCATTCCAATTTCAAATTCCTTTCTGAATTTCTCAACCAATTGTGCGTTTTTACCACAATCATCTTTCTCAAAGTAATGATTCAGGTCTTCTTTCATGGTCGTTTTCCCTTTTTCAATATCCCTGTTCAGTTCTCGTGTTTGTTGTTTGAACAAATCATCCACATTGGCCATGTCTGCATTGTTTAATTCGTTTTCAGCTCTTTCAAGAAACGAATAAATGTTTTTCGTGAAGCTCCATTGCCATTGGGTATTCTTCATGCACAGCTCATTGTACGCTTCAGCAACAAGACTATTCCTGAAGTTGAAAATGAAGTTTTCTGTTTTCACTGCTTTCCACATATCTTCCACCCAAGTGTTTAATTCTGACACAGTCATGGGTTTTCTCTTCACAAACTGGTCCAAAATGTATTGTTTCAGTTCAAGAACCTGTGCACTGTACTCGGGGTTCACCGAAGCCATCGGAGGATTTCCGTACCAAAGGCCTGGAATGTACCAGTTGTTGTGATTTGGATCATAATCCAGTACGTCAGAAAACTTGGAGTAGGTTGGATGTTTTTTCTCCATTTTTGCGGCCTGCTCTGTCATTGCGTTCAACTGATCAATGAGATGTTTCTTGTCTCTCATGTTCTGGTCATGAGCTGAAACTGTTCCTGTGTTTTGGTGCACAAAGTGACAAATTGGCTTTTTCCCAACTTCTTTCATCCTGAGGAAAGCATGAACTGCAATTTGTAAAATATCCTTCATCTCTGCCACGTTTTCCATTGCTAAGTTGATGATGGTGACATCACTCAGGCCAATCACCAGGGTCGCCAACTCATTGTCGTGCTCATGGCTGTCACAAATATTTGCCAGTTCTGGGGCTTTGAGTCCCTCAGTGTCCAAAATCATGATGAAGTCACATTTCAATTTCTCTTTCACTTCTCTTTCGACCCGCACAAGCTGCATGAAGGCTCCCCGGGTGCAGCGACCACTGCTCACCGCAAACTGTACACCAAACATGGTGTTGAGGAGTGTGGACTTCCCGGTGCTTTGTACCCCCAACACGGACACAACCGGAAATCTTGTTTCAGGATTTATCAAAATGGACAATTCTTTGAGTACGGCCTTTACCCACAGCAAGGGAATCCCAGAAACATCTCCATCAATGAGTTCTAGTGGATATCCATCCAACATCATCTGAGCAGCAAGTCGAGGAAAATCACGAAACTCTTCTGTGCTCTTTCGTGATGATGCAGCTTCGTACATTTGGGCCATTTCTCGGATAAGATGCTCAAGTCCCAGTGAACTCTCAGAGATTGTCTTATCTAGTCTTACAAGCTTCTCGTGCTCAGATTCCTCATACAACCGTTTGTATTCCTCTCGTAGAGGATGAATCGTTTTCCTGCATTTCACCTCCAGCCCTTGTTTCATGGACTGGAGGAAGAAGGCTCTTGAGAGATGATTGTGAGAACTTTCCTTCAACTCTTCCACAAAAGCTTTCATGAGACTAGACAAGCCCTTCGTGTATTGATCATTGCGTATGTTACTCTTTTGTTCCTCCAGATCATCAATGTACATGCTTAGATTGTCGTTTTGATGATGTTTTTTGGGTCGACTTTGCTCTTTGTCCAACTTTATCCACTTTTCCCAAAATTTTCCTTGGAGGTAAAGCTGATCTTTCTTGCACATCGCTGATGTACCTTTTATTTTGTTCAAAACGTTCTGTGCAGATCTGTCTCCACTGCGTGATTCTTTTACATCTTCATCAACACAGATGTTACATGTTCTTGCCTCTTCTGCTGCTTGTTCAAGAGACATTTTCCCTTCACACAAGGTTTTCATCATCAAGTTTCGAAGTCTCTCAAGGAATTCTGCATTGTTCATGTTTGGCTTCTTCAACACTGTGCAATCTTTATTTATCTTTCCTTCCTTCCATAGTTTTCGTATTGAATGCTGGGTGTTGTCAGAGCCTTGTTCCACCATGTTGCTGATCACGTGTGTTCCTTTCTCTGGTGAACATGTTGAGGAGAGTACATGGTACACATCTTCTGTGATGTTTTCAACAAAAAAAAACATTGCAGTTGAGACTTGGGTCAGGAACTGAAGGTGGCTGGGTGGTTGTTTTGTGACGTCAACACGCATGTTCAACACTGTAAATGGTCCAGGGAAGTGGTCAGTGTCCATCTTACCACGTGGTAGGTACCAAGATACCTCAATCATGCCCTCAGATATTTTCCGGGGACAATTTCCACCATCTATGTCACGATGAAGGAATATGTCATGTTTTCCATCAGTGAGAATCTCATTGATGGTTTTTGACTTTGATAAGCTGCACTGGCCGACCCTAACAAAGGAGACGATTGGTAAAGGTCGAACTGCCATGTTGTCCTCAATGAATCCTTTCCCGTCACATGAATGTGGTCGCCATTCTTTGGTGATTGACCGTAATCCATGGAGAAGTAGAACGTGTTTTTGGTTGATCACATCGGGAATTACAAAAGGGAGAGCAAACTGGCACATGGACATCTTCCTGAGCAGCTCCTGCTGCAGAAAGGGATCCGAGCACAGGAACACGGCATGGATCACATCCAGGGGGTTCACTGCTATCTCAGTAGTTTCTTTTTCTGAAGAACAAAAATCATCAAAATCTGAGGAGTCAGAGGAAGCACAACTTTCCCCTTGGTTTGATTTCTGAAAAGTTGTTTTCCTGGCTTTTGAGTTGCTCATCAGCGTTTTGTTTAAAAAGTAAAAAGGAAGATCTTCCAGTTTTTGTGGATTTACTTCCTCTCTGGACTTGATTGTCGTGAAATCACAAACAGAGTTTTTTGAGGAAACAATCTTTCAGTCCAAGTTTCTCCAGTAAATCTTCACCACGAAACTTGTTCTTCTTCTTCTTCTCATTGTACGTCCTGGAATACAAGGAAAATATATTGTGAAGGATTGTGATATTTGAGAGATAAATATAAAAAGGTCACATGCTGTTTATTTGAAAATCTTGGTTACTGTGATAACAAATGAACTATTGAAGATATTTAAACCAAACTTTGCACATTTATGGACTGTATTACAAACATGAACAGATTTAATTTTGGGTTTAATAGGCCAAAGGTCATGTGCCCTTCAAAGACATTTTTTGAGACCAGAACTCAAATTTGAAGCATCTGATGTCTCTCTACTCTTTTCTTTCTCAAACAACAACAACAACAACAACAACAACAACATGGTATACCTGTTAATAATTTTTCTGGAGAACTGAGCAATTTTTTGGGATATGTTACAAATAAAAGTGATAAAAATCAGAAAATCTATAATAGTAAAAGGCAGTGTGTCTGTCTCTTTATAACTCTAAAACCATGAAACCTGGTGGTCCCAACCTTTGCATGCATACTATCAACCTCCATGGGATTGCATGAATGAAAACTGGGTGTTTGGATGTGTTTTTGAAAATAACTTGCGCTACCAAGCTTACCTTTGGTCAGTCTGCATTCAGTTTGCTCAGCTTGGGGTCTTAATTCTGCCATTTTGTCCGCTCAACTCAAGTATGCCTTGCCTCAGAACAGGTCGTTTTCTGTACAATAAAGCTTCCTTTCTCCAAATGGTAATATAGCTGATCTTCATACCTATGAATCGCTGTATTCCTGTATACATTGCAATGCTTATAAACGCCAGTGTTCGTGCCTTTATTTAATTTCTGCAAAGATCGAGACTATTCACCTTAACTGAATTTCAAACTCTGGAATTGACCTCAGCAGCAGTTGGCTCAGCAGTCGGCTATTTAAAAAGTGTTCAACTGTCTAATTCGGACATTGTGGGACACTCCAGGCATCTCAACAGTTTGTTGGAGTGCTTAAGTTGCTTGGCGAGCGTTGTACAAGCAGCTTGGTAATGGAACACCCCGCTAGATGGAACACCCCTGCTCCCTCCTCATTGAGTCTATTTTATTTATTTCCTTTCTCCATTTTTGTGCGATCTGCTTTCATTATACAACCCGTCACTTCCACTAGTTAGGCAGTTAAGAGGAAGCATCGTTCATTTTTTCAGGAAAGCACCAAATTTGGCACAGATGTAGTATGGACCTAAACAATTGTTTTCCTGAGGGGTGCCCAAAAATTCAGAAAATTTGAAATTAAAATTAAATCCTGAGGGGCGCCATGAAAAAGGGGAGAAAACGGGTATTGATTCGAACTGTAGATTCTGATATTGTGGTCTTGGCAATAGCACACGACTTTACCTACCAGTCACACGGTGTGGAGGAACTCTGGATTGCCATTGGTACTGGTAAAAGCTACCGCTACCTTGCCATCCATAAAATTGCCACCGGCCTTGGCCGCAGGAAGTCCGAGTCTTTGCCATTATTTCATGCCTTCACTGGCTGCGACAGTGTCATTTTTTGCCCAAATTGGGAAAATGACAGCCTGGAAGGCTTGGGAGGCATACCCCAGCATCACGCAGACCTTTCATGCTCTCGCTTATAGGCCATCTGTGGACGCTATTACTATGGAACTACAGAGCATAGAAAGATATGTTGCCATCCTCTATGACCGGACTACCGAGATAAAGACAGTGAATGACATGCGCCGACACTTGTTCACGAAGAAGGCAAGAACAATTGATCACATTCCCCCAACAGCAGACGCCTTCGAAAAACACCTAAAACGTGCATGTTTTCAGGCTGGACACGTATGGAGTCAGGCACTTGTGCCCTACCCAGAACTTCCATCACCAGCTGATTGGGGCTGGATGAAAACAGGGACATCTTGGACACCAATTTGGACCACAATACCACTGATACAGGAGGCATGTTCAGAGCTTGGACCACAATACCACTGATACAGGAGGCATGTTCAGAGCTTACAAGCTGCCATTGTAAGTCGGCCTGTAAAGGCAACTGTAAATGCTCCAGGGCAAATCTGCCCTGCACATCACTGTGTGACTGCGATGAACAGTGCTTGTAGTACTACGCGTCTGTGCGAGAGCCTCCACCTTTCAAGTGCCCACAATATTTTAAGTTAAAACTGCAACTGTGTGTAACTTTGATTAATTAATCCCATTTCATTGTTATCAGAGACCAATAAAACAATGTGCATCACTTGGAATTGAAATTTTACCTAAAATACTATGAGAGATTCAAGGAAAATGGAAAAAAGGGCAGTCATGTTGAAATTCAATATGGCGGCCATCAGGGGTTCTGAATTTTTGGGCGCCCCTCAGGAAAACAATTGTATAGGTCCATACTACATCTGTGCCAAATTTGGTGCTTTCCTGAAAAAATGAACGATACGCCCTATTTTTCGGTCTTAACTGCCAAAGTACACATAAATATCTTTAAATATATTAAGCTGATTTTGTGTCTGTGGGGTGGGACAAAAGTGCCACCGAGCCTGGTGTTGGCTTAATGGTTAGGGTCCAGGCTTGGGATTCTAGGATCCTGAGTTTGAATCCCGGTCGGTCGTTGAATTAACACCAGAGGGTTTGACTCAGCCTGTTATACTTCCGAGGTCGGTAAATTGAGTACCAGCTGACTGGTAATTGGGGCACCGCATCTGCGGCACAGACGTGCTGCCAGAGAAATGATGCAAACCAGCAGCCACATGCTGCATTGGAAACAGCAACCTAAGTGCCGCCCATTCTGCAGGCCATAACCTCTCTCTCCTCCTCCCCATTCCCCCCCCTCCCCTTGCATCACGAGAACTCCCCATTAGCCAGGCGACCCCAGAGGGCCAGATATCACCGCCATTTTTTCTCTCCACATAGCTCTTTGGCTTCATTGGCCTCTGGTGTACATTTTAAGACTGAACAATGCGTCTTCTATCATCATACTAAAATATGCCATTTCTGTCTGTCTGTCTGATGAATTTTCGTTGCCAATACATTCTGTTGTTACTTATCCAATTTCAACCAAACTTGACAGGTGACCAAGGGTTACATAATGAAGGTTGTAGCGCATTTATTTCTCCCATCCCCAAGGGGGGTTTTCTCCCCCGAGCGAGTTACCCCCCTTGCCGTCAATGGGTTGCGTGTTGAGGCGTATAGACATATTAAGTTAGTTTTTTCGTTTTACCAAGGCCGCTTCGAAAAACAAAACCAACGATAATAGCATAATATTAATGTTATTACAAATTAATATCCCATTCATACCATTAATATCCCACCTCCCCAAGGTGTTTTTCCTCCTTGAACAAAGATCGAGTCAACATTTACACGTATCTTATCATGGCATTTCCGTGGGAGCAACGGCCTCTACCAGCGGTAAAAATATTATAAACCACAAGCACGTATGATTAGCTTTTTAAACAGTCACTGATGCTGTTTATAACACTAAACAAAGAAATTTGGAGGAATCCCGACATCAGTGAGGTAAGTTTTACTCACAGAACCGAGCATAGATCTACTGTGCTCTTTATACCCCACAAGGGTTGGGTTATAGCCAGCGAAGCCGGTGTTGTGAATGAACGCGTACATATTATGTTGAAAAGCCAGATTTTGCTGAATCCTTTGAGAATTTCGGAGCTTTGACGCACCAAATCGCTCCATGGAGGCCGCCATCTTGCAGATGCGGAAGTATGCATAAAAAATTGCGAAAAAGTTCAATAGGAGTTTGTTTCACCCGTCCTTTTTTGATTCACAATCTTATGCACCTCTAATTTGTATATCTTATGTAACTACAACTTTATAAAAGCTGTATGAGTTCCGTTCGTGTGAGGAGGCCTGTTGGAATAAAGGAGCTTTGAACACCTAAGAAATGGCCTCGTCTTCTCGTCATCTGCAACTCCTAAACTGGTGACCCCGGCTGCTCCCGAACGTATTCGGGGGCTTCAAACGAGCATCGCGACACCTAAACTGGTGACCCCAGCTGCTCCCGAACGTTTTCGGGGGCTTCAAACGAACATGGCAAGCGCAGTTTCGATCGAACTGCCGGAGTTTTGCGAACGACGGGAGGCCGTTTGGTTTGCGCAAGCTGAGGCCCAGTTCGCCCTTCGGAACATTTCCGCTGGCGACACGGTGTATTGTTGCGTCGCGTCTGCACTCGGCTCCTCCTCTGCGACCAGAGGGGTGATCCTTCTCCAGGATCCTCCGGGTGCTCCCGAACGTTTTCGGGGGCTTCCAACAAGCATGGCGACACGTACATGCTTCGCGCGCACTGTGGCCAAGCACCTCCTCTGCGACCAGAGTGGTGCGCCTTCGCCAGTATCCTCTGAAGGGACGCAGGTACGAGACGTTGGCGGCACTGCTGCTCGTCTCCTTCACGCACACAGGCCGAGCACTGCTACTTGCAACCTTCGCGCACACAGGCCGAGCACTGCTGCTCGTAACCTTAGCGGGCACTACGGCCAAGCACCTCCACTACGACCAGAGTGGTGAGCGTTCTCCAACGAGCACTGCTGCTCGTCACCTTCCCGCACCTACATATTACAACTACAACTCGCGAAAACTCTGCAACTACAACGACAACTCACGTATAGAAAACTACAACTCGCACAACTACAACTCCTACTCTGCAGCCTCAGGAGGCCCGTGAGGACCCTCAGCAGCCTCCCCCGAGGCCCATGAGGAACCTCAGCAGCCTCCTCCGAGGCCTTGTCCAGCCCCCTCGGTCGGCTCAACCTCACGGCGGGGCCGTCCCCTGTTGGGTAAGTCCCCGGTTGGCCCGCCCACTGCCAGGCCGCTCGCAGCCCTTGCTCGGGTCATCAGTCATTTCGGCCGGGAGGTTAAGGCCCCCCGAGGACTGGCATTGCCGTGCGAGTGCATTCTGGGGGAGGGGGGGCACATGTCGCGGTTACCTTATTGGGACATAATCCACGGGCACGGGCCAGTGGGGCTTTTGATGATGTGGGCGTGACGTGCGCGCGGTTGTTGGAGCCACGCCCTCCGAAGAGGGTTTTGGCTTTATAAAAGCTGTATGAGTTCTGTTCGCGTGAGGAGTTCTGTTGGAATAAAGGAGCTTTGAACACCTAAGAAATGGCCTCATCTTCTCGTCATCCGCAACTCCTAAAATGCTATTAAAAAATTGAGGCAAATCCCTTACTTCCGCCGTTGCTAGTCCCTACACCGCTTATCATTGAATCATGAACAATACACCGCTTCATTCCATTAACTTTGTATTCACGACATTGGGATTAAAGTGTTATGGTCATATTTACTATACTATTATTATTACTATTATTACGAAAATGATACTACTGAAACGATACACTACTGTGTTGAGAAACCTGGGCTTAATTTGTCTGAAACGGCCCGAAGGTGAGGCTCAACGCCGAAGGCCTACACATAAAGTACCATGTTGTTGGAAGAGACGTAAAGCCGACGCTTTTGATATTTGGTCATTTTAACAATCGGTTTGTTTGTGTTTCACACCGAATGAAAAACGCAAAGGGAGAGCATGGAGATTGTGAGATATAGTCAGGTTCACTATGTTAACAAATATAATTTCATTCAAAATTTTGGTAGATTAGCAAAACTATACATTTCTGGAATACTCAGAGCATGAGGAATCCAAAAATTAATGTTTGCATTTGCGTAGACACCTTTGCGAAAATGACACTCAGGACAGTGATGAAGATAGTCAGGTTCACTATGTTAACAAATATAATTTCGTTCAAAATTTTGGGAGATTAGCAAATCTGTACATTTTTGGAATCATCAGAGCATGGAGAATCCGAAAATCAATGTTGGCATTTGCACAGACACCTGCCTGGCCGCCATTTTGGATTTTCAAAATGGCCACCATAAAATACATATTTTGCGCGATCTCGGCTTCTAGTCAACCGAGAAACTTAATTAAATATGCTAATCCTATGTTTTCTGGGTTAAGGAATCCAATAAAGGCCTCAAAATAGTGCTCAGGATTATAGAAAAGCAACAAACAAAGGTAATTGAAAACCATTGTCTTCATATTTGTGATATAACTGTATTACATAATACATGAATATGCTAATTGTTAGTGGAATTAGAATGTTAATGCTAATTAGAATATGCTAATTACATAAATTGTTAAGCAAGTCCTTTGAAGTTATAGGTATGGGTTTATAAAGCAAGAAAGCAGCCTTGTTAGTATCAGGTTGAACTATAAGTCCTATACACAGGATCTACGAGGTCTATACCGTTCAGGAATATGCTTTTACAGATTCTTCATCACTGTCCTGAGGGTCATTTTCGCAAAGGTGTCTACGCAAATGCAAACATGAATTTTTGGATTCCTCATGCTCTGAATATTCCAGAAATGTATAGTTTTGCTAATCTCCAAAAATTTTGAACGAAAAAAACAGTGAACCTGACTAATATGACAGGTTCAACGATATGTTCGGTCTGAACGAAATTGGAATCAAAATGCCGGAGTGTGAGAGTCAGCCGCCGTAATGACATCAGACGTAATCACATCACCCTGTCATGTGACCAGATCCTTAGCTCTAATTGGTATACGTTTGAGGGGACATGCATACGGACGGACAAACACTGTTCCAGACTGCTTTTCCCTATGGGCTACGCCGTAAAAACTCTCCTTTTGTTAAAATTTGGCGGAGGTCTGTGTCTGGTTGTTCACATTTTTTTTGCAAAGACCGCTGGGCTGATAACCACCAACTTTGGCATACAGACGACCCAGGGATTGTCCTAAGGGTATTTCCATCCGCTACCTCAGCCTTTAAAGACCCATAAGACCCCTCTTTTTACATGTTTGATAGATTGATTACATTACATGCTTGAGAGAAGACTTTTTAAATGCTTGAGAATTAAAACCCCGAAGACCTTTGAAAACCCAAAACACCCTTAAGTAAGACCCTTTAAAGTAAGACCCCGAATACCCTAAAGACGCTTTGGAGCCTTAAGACCCCAAAGACTCCTTCACCCACCAGTACCGCCTCACCTCACCATTTTTCTCTCTCTCCTCCTCCTCCCCTCCCATTCAGGGTCTTTTCGGTTTGTGCCCTCAGTGGTGTTTTAAGGGTGAAACTGACATACAAGAGGAGACAGAAGGGGGTACCTTTATAAGGAATATTCATAAATCCCGACAGTCTACCTTCAAGGGAACCCAAATGCAATTTCTTTTTCCTGAAAACCATTGAAAATCGTTAATCATGGTTGAATTTGAAGGGGGAAATTTTAACTTTTTTGCCAATCACAAAGTGTCGAAAAAGCCCGAAAGTGTCGATTTTCGATTTCGCCAGTCACGTCACACACGTAACTCACCTTGTTCCTAATGACGGTTTGCGAAGAGAAACAGGGCATGTCGAGCTCGGATTCCAATACGATACGGATTCCACCGTAATTAGCAACTCTGGAGATTCTCAGATTGTTGAAACTGATCAGTGGGATTTTGAAGAAACTATTGCAGACAAACTTAGTGAGGAAACACTTTTGGGGGAATTATGGAGCCTTATCGTTTCGAGCCTTATTTTGAGAGATTCAGATGAACATGGCGACAATGGAGGTGTTAGTTGAGATGAAAACACCTGTTGCATGTTCACTGCAGATTGGTAGGTTTTGCTTTTCCGTTCAATTGACGGATCATCATAGATTTTGTATTCATTGATAAATCAGTTATAGTACTCCAGAAGGAATATGGCACGGACATGACAAAGCACGGAACGACACAGCACGGAACGACAGCACGGAACGGCATAGCACGGAACGGCATAGCACGGAACGACAGCACGGAACGGCATAGCACGGAACGGCATAGCACGGAACAACAGAGCACGGAACGACACAGCACAAAACGAAACAGCACAAAACGAAACAGCACAAAACGAAACAGCACGGAACGACACAGCACGGAACAACAGAGCACGGAACAACACAACACAGAACGACAGAGCACGGAACGACACAGCACAGAACGACACAGCACAGAACGACAGCACAGAACGGCATAGCATGGAACGACACAGCACAGATGTATGACAGCACGGAACGACAGAGCACGGAACAGCACAGCACGGAACGACAGCACAGAACGACAGAGCACGGAACGACAGCACAGAATGACACAGCACGGAACGGCATAGCACGAAACGACACAGCACAGATGTATGACAGCAAGGAACGACAGCACGGAAAGGCACAGCATGGAACGCCAGAGCACGGATGTATGACAGCACGGACACGGCACAACACAGCACAAAACGTCACAGCATGAAACGACACAGCACAGATTTTCGACAGCACTGACACAGCACGAAACGACACAGCACCGAGCGACAGCATGGACAAGGCAAAGCACGGTCACCGCCCAGGCACACTCGGACACTGCCGACAAAGTAGGAGACGAATGCTTTTCCCACCATTGCAGCCTTGCCTGTATGTTACAGGATCATCGTACATCCATACATTCCTGGGACGCCTTTTGTGTCTGTGCTTGTGCTACGTCATATCCAGCCATCGTGTCCATGCTGTGTCGATGTCCCGCCTCAGTGGAGGGTGAAGGAGGGAGTGGGTGTAGGGCGGTGGTGAGCTGGGATTGGTCGCCGGCAGGCCAACACAGGTGTTTGCTTCACCACTCAAATTGCCCACGTGCATGTGCTGGTAGTTGGGTCGAGATGGTGTTATGGTTTCAGGCGATCCGGGATTTTCTGTCCATCAGGATATTTCAAGTGAGAGTAGGCCAGGCCCTCTCTCCATATTTTCCCGGCCTACATTGCATTCAGAAAGTATTCAGACCCCTTCCCTTTTTCACATTTTGCCATGTTGCAGCCTTATGCTGAAATCGTTTAAATTCATTTTTTCCCTCATCAATCTACACCCAATACCCCATAACGACAGAGAAAACAGGATTTTAGAAAGTTTTGCAAATTTAATAAAAAGAAAAAACTGAAATATCACATTTCCATAAGTATTCAGACCCTTTGCTATGACACTTGAAATTTAGCTCAGGTGCCTCCCATTTCTCTTGATCATCTTTGAGATGTTTCTCCACCTTGATTGGAGTCCACCTGTGGTAAATTCAATTGATTGGACATGATTTGGAAAGGCACACACCTGTCTATATAAGGTCTCACAGCTGACAATGCATATCAGAGCAAAAACCAAGCCATGAGGTCGAAGGAACTGCCTGCAGAGCTCAGAGACAGGATTGTGTCGAGGCACAGATCTGGGGAAGCCTACAAAAAATCTCTGCTGCATTGAAGGTTCCCAAGAGCACTGTGGCCTCCATAATTCTTAAATGGAAGAAGTTTGGAGCAACCAGGACTCTTCCTAGAGCTGGCCGCCCGGCCAACCTGAGCAATCGGGGGAGAAGGGCCTTGGTAAGAGGTGACCAAGAACCCGATGGTCACTCTGGCTGAGCTCCAGAGATCCTGTGTGGAAATCGGAGAAACTTCAGGAAGGACAACCATCACTGCAACATTCCACCGATCTGGGCTTCATGGCAGAGTGGCCAGACGGAAGCCGGAAGCCGGAAGCCAGCTTGGTTTTTGCTCTGATATGCATTGTCAGCGGTGAGACCTTATATAGACAGGTGTGTGCCTTTCCAAATCATGTACAATCAATTGAATTTACCACAGGCGGACTCCAATCAAGGTGTAGAAACATCTCAAAGCTGATCAAGAGAAATGGGAGGCACCTGAGCTAAATTTCAAGTGTCGTAGCAAAGGGTATGAATACTTATGTCAATGTGATATTTCAGTTTTTTCTTTTTAAAAGTTTGCAAAACTTTCTAAAATCCTGTTTTCTCTTTGTCATTATGGGGTATTGAGTGTAGATTGATGAGGGAAAGAATGAATTTAAACGATTTCAGCATAAGGCTGCAACATGGCAAAATGTGAAAAAAGTGAAGGGGTCTGAATACTTTCTGAATGCACTAAGTCATCAAACTCTGCATTATGGTTACTGTATCACGTCTCAGGCTCACCAATGTCCTCCAGCATGATCTATATCTGCAGACTCTCTCTCTAGCCATTCAAGCTCTTCTCTGAACACCCATCACCTTTATTAAATCCTAAATTTGTTTGGACGAAGAAGATTGTTCAATGGAACAGAAAGGAATTTAACTGCTTGGTGATAGCCAATGACGTAGCTCCACATGGGTTTTCACCACCACTTGCATCCTGTTGCTGGAATAACCCATGTTTAAAAGTGTCACTGTTAAATTTAGTTCACATCCTCGACCAACAGTTTTGATTCAGGCTCACTGAAAAAATCATGACGAAGACGATAAGCTAGATGAACTATTTTAAAATGAATAAACATTGCTGGTTTCTAAACTTAGGACAACAAAGCACATTCCCATGATGCTGCCCTCCTTCACTTATGATTTATAAGTAGCATTGGGAAAGCTTTTTGTAACCCTCCATTTTTGAGCACATTACAAGACGAAGATTTCGAACATGACAATCATTTTGATTTATACCTTTGAGCACAATGTTTAACCCACCTGTTCGTATTCTCATTCATTGCAGAAAATCTTGCTTGGTCGTCTTGATCACGTTGTTGATCTAAAAAAAAATTAACATTTGCACACATTAAACCACCCATTGCATTTTTGTAGCGGAATTGGAGAAAATCGTGGTGCATAAACAGATTCATCCATTCATTCAAATTAAATATACATGTATATATTTTTACATGTATATTTTTACATGTATATATGTATATATATCAGTATATATCTATATATATATCTATATATATCTATATATATATATATATATATATATATATATATATATATATATATATATATATATATATATATATATATATATATATATATATATATATTGTTGCGGTTTTGTGTTTTTGCAATAAAAGGTTTAATTTCCCCCTCATAGTTAGTCACACTACAACATGTAGCCTCGTTTAAGCTCAGTTATGACTTAGTAAGTGTAAGCGTAGACCTTTCCTATGTGTAGTTTTGCGTTGAGTAGAATAATGAGAGTTAGGTCCGTCCAATGCTTTATGCCGCCTCGATGCTTTGGTTTTTGGCGCAAATTACCACGAGGCCGGCCTGACAAGTCGAGGCAAGCCAAAGGAAGGCGGGGCGGGACAGTGGGAGTGACCGGTAAGCACGAGCCGCCAATTAGGGCTCGAAGGGAGTGGCTTAGCACTGCGTCAAAAGGCGTGGTTTGGAACATTCGATGCGGGTTAAGGGCATGGCAATATAACCCTTTTGCGCAAAGCCCCCACCTCAGTTTTGAGGGGAGAGGCGCTTGAACAAGTTATGAGCCGGGGTCCTCTGTTGAACAGTTCTGAGAGTGCGCGGTGTTGAATTGAGTTACAAGATAAACGCTCGGTTGAGCTTGAGGCAGATCCTCTATTGAGTTACGAGGGTGAAAGCATGCCGTTGATTAATCGCGCTGTGAGGAACCGCTGATCTGGGCGAGAGACGCGCATATTCGCTTGCCTGCCTTTGTTCGAGATATGTGCTGCAAGGATCCCTCCCGCCTGCCTGCTTGCCTTCGTCGAGGGACGTGCTGTGACCGTGAAGGGCCACGCCGGGCGAGCTGTTCCTGAACAACAGAGCCGGCGCGTTCAGCGCATGAACATTTCCTCCTTTCATTCCCCCTGTGAGTGTGAACGGGCCCGTTGTCTGTGGAATAAGCTAAGACTGCTTAAGTGCCTGTTCTGTGTCTCTTCACCTTGTATAGCTGTAAATAAACCTGTGTTCTTCCTTCCATTTGATCGTTCCTGTCATTTCCATCTATTGACTAAGCGTGGTACGAATTATCGCTCTAATCGGGTTCCAATACAAGATAACTGCACGGATCACGTGGTACGCCATCCGCTCGGACATACTCAAATTACACGTGGTTCGTGCGAGACTTGATCCCCGCTTCCGCGGCGACGTAGGTACTTAGGTACGTGCGAGAATTGTCCCGAAACGCTGCCCTGCGTCTGCCCGGGAGTGGCGACTCAAGTCTCGCGGTTGCGACGACCCAAAAAGAACAAGGGGCTTAATCTCCCCTTGGTAAGGGAAGGAGGGTCGCGCGAAAACCATAACATTTGGTGTCCGGGAGTGGGATTGGACCTGGAGTGCACTTCACGCACTCTAAATTACGAGCGAACGAAATTTAGTTTAAACAAGAGCAAAAAGTTTTAATTAAAACAAAAGCCGCGTCGATGTTACATAATGCCTAGATGCAGCTGTGCCTATAACGTCGATGTTATAGGCACAGGACATTCCTATTGATTCGATTACTTGATGTTATTTTTGTGCAAAGTGAAAATATATCTCGGCAATTTCCCGTCTGTTATTTCAGGCGGTGTATGACTGACCATGCCGCAATTTAAAAAAAATATATCTCGGCAATTTCCCGTGTGTAGCGACACGTGAACGAAGCTATGCTCCTCTCCACATTATTGTGATGACGTATAAATTAAATATTTCATCGTGACGATTGTCATCAAATGGACGAATTTTTAATATATCTCGGCATTTTCCCGTCTGTTATTTCAGGCGGTGTATGACTGACCATGCCGCGATTTAAACAAAATATATATATCTCGGCATTTTCCCGTCTGTTATTTCGGCGGTGTATGACTGACCATGCCGCGATTTAAAAAAAAAAAAAATCTCAATGGACTTGAAGTTACAGGCCTTTGAGAATTCATTTCGTTCTATAAAGGGCAACTTTCATCGGATTTTCTTCCCGTTTTTTTTCAACCGAGTCTAAAACTATGTTAGCGACTGTGAAAAATGAAATGATATATCGAATTTGATTTGAAATAAAAACTGTGTGAGAGAGGAAGACACCACGGGCCTACAAAACAGGCCTCAAAGCTATGCGAGTTAATAAAATGGTGGATATTTGTTTATATGAAGCCTCTCCCACAATGGGTGGAGCTATGGTTCCCAGAATGGGTGGAGCTTTGAGGTTTTGTCTTCTCTGCAAGAAGAAGAACAAGAAGAACAAGAACAACAACAGAGGGCACTCTATGACCAGCGTCTTGCGACGCGGCTAAAAAAAAAAAGCCAAATTTATATTTGTACCATGACTAGCCAAGGCGGTCGAATGCCGGTGTGGGTAGAAGAAGAGGTGAAATTAATGACTCAGGACCTGGAGAGACAGTTGGCAATGGAAGCAGAAAAGGGTGCGGCAGCTGGCAAAGACAATGGCGGCACCTCGCACGTGGCGGCGAGAGCCGAGCCCGCGATACGAGGGTACATGCAATTACTCATGACGCGATTCATGGCAGAAATGAAAGAAATGAGTGACAAATCCACTAGGGAAAGGAAAGAATTGGGGGACAAACCACCCGGGAATTGGGAGAAATGAAAAATGGGTTGGAAAACAAAATGGACGCCCAAGGTGACAAATCCACCTGGGAATTGGGAAAAATGAGGGTGGTGTCGAAGAAATAAATAAAAGAGATGGGGGAGGACATTAGGCGCAGGTTGAGCGAGGAGGTCGCAATGTGGCGCGACGAGGTGAAGCAATGTGAGGAACGCGTGGGGAGCAAAGTAGAGCAGAGGACAGCCAAGTTGACCGGGGCTATGAGGGTTGCGACGCGAGAGGAGGTGGTAGAAGAGCCGACGGTCGCCGAATTGAACAAGGAAATTTCATGGGCGCTGGCGGTCGTCGAGCTAGAAAAAGAAATAATTGGGGCCGAAGAGACAGAAGAACCAGAGAATAAGTCGCGGGAGAAAGAAATGGGATGCGCACAAAGTCTGCATTTGCACCGTGATGCCGTGCTTGCTAACCCCAATAAAGGTTTACAGGTGCTGGCGAAGAAGCCGGGGAAGGAGGACCCCGAGGTGAGTGAAAAAAATGGCGCGAATGTGTTTGGCACGAACGGGTTTTTGGCGCGCTTGGGGCGGAGTCGAGACCCGGGCGGTCGCGGAAGGTCCATTGTGCGGTGTACGAGGGCGACTGGCATGAAGTATGAGAGAGAGTGTGCACCGGAGCGCGAGTGTGTGTGCGAAAAGGTGTGTGCCAGGGTGTGCGATGATTGGGTGTGTAACAGGAGAGTGCACACCCGAGTGTGTTACGGAGTGTGGAACAGGAAAGTGTGCGATGATGGGGTGCGTGAAAGGTGCGAGTGCACCTGGGTGGTGTGCACCAGAGAGTACGAGGGAGAATGCACACCGGACTGTGTGTGGGAAGAGTGTGTAACGAAGTGTGTGAGAGGCGTTAGTGCGCCTAGGTGTGCGGGTACGAGTACGGAGTGTGAGGGAGAATGCACACCAGAGAATGTGGAAGGAGAGTGTGCAGTAACGGAGTGTATGGGAGGCGCGGGGACGCCTGGGTGTGCGAGTGCGGAGTGCATCGCGAGTAGTGAGGACGCGGTTCATGCATCGACAGACCAGAGGGGTAACGCGTAGGGGGACGGGTAGCGTACGTGAGCCCCCGGTGACTTGTGTGCAGCAGGGACCGGCTGGGATCGGTGCCGTGGCGGTTTTACAAGGACCGCCATGCACGACCCGTGCCGGCCCCCGCACTGTATGATTGGTGCCGTGCCGTGGCAGCAAAGGCGATCGGCGAGGTTCAAGGGGAGGTAGGAGATTTCGGAGCCGCGCACCTTGGCGGGTGCGGTGCTCCGACCGTGGGTGGTTGGGCCATCATGCGTGGGACCATGAGGCCCCACACAGGGATGGGGCCCTGAACCTCGGCCCATCCATCCCTCCTCCCTTGGATCGAAAATGCCGGACAGACACCCGATACAGGAGACCAACCACCCGAATGGATCGCTCGGCCCTACAAGGCCGAGCCATGACAAAGTACATCCACATGGAGAGGCTCAAGTGTAGCGGACTGTGGAGAGTAGAGTTGGGAAATGGTACCCCGCATGAGGGAATGGTAGTATCACCATTCCTCAGCCAGGGCCCATGAGCATTAGTTTAGGGGGATGGCAGTGATAGGCACATGGAGGTGCCAGCAATGGTTACCTCCATGGGGCACCGAAGCTAGCCGAGGGAGGGCTAGGATAATGATAGGAATCTTGCAAACTTTAGACATGAGATTTAAGTAGTGACACTGTACCTATAGTGGGGACGTAGACAGTTTAGGTGGTTGATAATGACGAAGGGAGTGCATAGTTTGAAGGGATGATGGGGAAGCATGAGTTTTAGGGGAAAACCAGTCAGATCGATGATGCTGTGTGTTTGAGGAATTGTGTGCGACAATAAACGGAATTGTGTGTTGAGATAAAAGGAATTGTTTGAGGTGTGCGAGGAAAGAGGTGTGTGAGCACAAAAGGTGTGCAAGACAAAAAGTGTGTGAGATAAATGGTGTACGAATACGTGTTGAGAATGCTTGGTGTGGAATAAAAGGTGTGGAATGCATGGTGCGCGAAGGAGGGAATCGGGGGAGATGGAACCCATTCACGGATGCCCGGGGTGGGTTGTGTAAAGCCAGGTAGAGGGTATAGGCAAAATTTGTATGGATATTGACACCTGTGGTGCGGGCAGTAGTAAGTAGTGCTTTGTAGGGAGCGTGAGACTGTGGAATGGCTGGGCGTGTGGTTTAATTGGTGCGTATGGTTATTTGGGCACTCCGCCACTGGTAGTTTGTCGGCCAGGTGAGGCCGCAGGTAGGCTCTGGGAGCCGGTTAGAGTAGTTGTGAGTGGGGCTCGAGGATCCCAGGAAAGGACCCGCGTTGCCCAATGCCAAGGTGGGCATCAGGGGGGTAAAGAGCCAGGAGGGGCCTTCCCCAGTTAGGTAGTCGCAGGAGCAGGTAAGCTCGGGTGGCGACTTCAGTGGCGGAGGTGCGCAGGTAGGTAGACCTGCTAGAATAGCCACACGACCCAGTCCGGAAATTGTGCAAGGGCACAGAGTGAAAATTCGTTGGGAGTGAGACCCAAATTCAAGGGCACCACAGGGTGGACAATGGGAATTCTGGTTTTTAGAACCACATAGTTTAAAGAGGCCGATTGGCAGGGTACGACCCCGGGTAGTTTAAAAGTAAATGTCAGTAGTGTAGTTAGGATGAGAAATCCCTTCACACCATCCACAGCCAGTCACCCTGGAGGACGAAGCTCCACACCAGGGCTCTGTAAACTGTTTGAGTGTAAGACGCATCATGACGTAAGGAGACATTGTGTTTGTTCCATTCCTTCCTTCCTGGGAGGGATTGGGAGACGAATTTGGATTAGAGGGGGATATGGGAGACAAGACGTAGAGACTAATTGTAAATACATGGAGGGCTAGGGTAGTGTAAGCCGACGGTGGGGGCTACAGACGGCTAGGGACGAGCCTGCTCTGCTCGCTCCCCCGCGCCCGTCGCATTGCATTACCTTGTGTTGCTGTGTGCCGTTGCGCCCTTTCCGCTTTGCTGGTCGTGCTTTGTCTCGCCCCCACCCCAGGACCATTTTGGAGGTGGAACTGTGCAGCACCATCGACCTGTGCAGCATCCTTTCTGCACCTTGTTACATCTGTGCAGCCGAACTACGCAGCACTTTGCTGCCATATCCTTCTGCTGCACCCTTGTTACATCTGTGCAGCCGAACGGCGCAGCATTTGCTGCCATATCCTTTTACTGTAACTTTGCTGCACATGTGCAGCTCTTTGCTGCCACAAACACTTTGCTGCACCTTACACACTCATGGACCACAAGCTTTGTGGCCTTGCACCTCTGCTGTGCAGCACCTTGCTGCAAAACCATCTTGCACTTCGGACCACTTGTTTTGAGTGGCATTAATGTCACGCAGTCGGACCACATGAGGTTGGCCCTGCTTGGCAAAGAAATATCAAGAAACGCATTTTTTGTGCATTTTTATTATGGTGTGCTAGGGATGAGAAGATTTGTAAGGTAGATAGCCCTGAAGATCAGGAATGGCCTGTATGCTGGTCCGGGGGCTAGCCGGTTTGATAGGCACACAGAAGAAGCAAGATGCAAGAAGCAAGCAGCAAGTGTTATGAATTTTTGAGTGTGTTGTGTTTCTGCTGTGCTTTCTCTCCCCTCCAACCTTCTCTTCCAAAAAGGACAGGTCCTGGGTCATAGAATTGTAAATAAAAGTAAGTTTTTGTGCTTCTAAATATAAAAATGATGCCCACCGGCTATGTGTTTAGCTTGACAAAGTCCGGAATTCGGTTAGTTGTGGGCGTGATTCTGTTAGATAGCTACTCAACGCAATAGGGGAGACATATTTAGTGTTTTAAAACTGTCGCATACACGGGTCAGAGTAAATGTTAGGGGGAACCACACCTATATGTCACATGTAAAAGTAAGGTTAATTTTGCATGTCATTCTCAAAACCGGCCGTTTCATTTGTTGGGTTCGACTCGGGGACGAGTCTGACGAGGGAGAGGGGTAGTGTTGCGGTTTTGTGTTTTTGCAATAAAAGGTTTAATTTCCCACTCATAGTTAGTCACACTACAACATGTAGCCTCGTTTAAGCTCAGTTATGACTTAGTAAGTGTAAGCGTAGACCTTTCCTATGTGTAGTTTTGCATTGAGTAGAATAATGAGAGTTAGGTCCGTCCAATGCTTTATGCCGCCTCGATGCTTTGGTTTTTGGCGCAAATTACCACGAGGCCGGCCTGACAAGTCGAGGCAAGCCGAAGGAAGGTGGTGCGGGACAGTGGGAGTGACTGGAAAGCACGAGCCGCCAATCAGGGCTCGAAGGGAGTGGCTTAGCACTGCGTCAAAAGGCGTGGTTTGGAAAATTTGATGCGGGCTAAGGGCGTGGCAATATAACCCTTTTGTGCAAAGCCCCCACCTCAGTTTTGAGGGGAGAGGCACTTGAACAAGTTTTGAGGGGAGAGGCGCTTGAACAAGTTATGAGCTGGGGTCCTCTGTTGAACAGTTCTGAGAGTGCGCGGTGTTGAATTGAGTTACAAGATAAATGCTCGGTTGAGCTTGAGGCAGATCCCCTATTGAGTTACGAGGGTGAAAGCGCGCCGCTGATTAATCGCGCTGTGAGGAACCGCCGAGCTGGGCGAGAGACGCGCATATTCGCCTGCCTGCCTTTGTTCGAGATATGTGCTGCAAGGATCCCTCCCGCCTGCCTGCTTGCCTTCGTCGAGGGATGTGCTGTGACCACGGAGGGCCACGCCGGGCGAGCTGTTCCTGAACAACGGAGCCGGCGCGTTCAGCACATGAACATTTCCTTCTTTCATTCCCCCTGTGAGTGTGAATGGGCCCGTTGTCTGGGGAATAAGCTAAGACTGCTTAAGTGCCTGCTCTGTGTCTCTTCACCTTGTATAGCTGTAAATAAACCTGTGTTCTTCCTTCTATTTGATCGTTCCCGTCATTTCCATCCATTGTCTAAGCGTGGTACGAATAATTATCGCTCTAATTGGGTTCCAATACAAGATAACTGCATGGACCACGTGGTACGCGGACGTACTCAAATTACACGTGGTTCGTGCGAGACTTGATCCCCGCCCTCCGCGGCAGCGTAGGTACTTAGGTACGTGCGAGAATTGTCCCGAAACGCTGCCCTGGAGTGGCGACTCAAGTCTCGCGGTTGCGACGACCCAAAAAGGACAAGGGGCTTCATCTCCCCTTGGTAAGGGAAGGAGGGTCACGCAAAAACCGTAACTATATATATATATATATATATATATATATATACATATACATATATATATATATACATATACATATATATATATATACATATACATATATATATATACATATATATATATATATATATATATATATATATATATATATATATATATATATATATATATATATATATATATATATATATATATATATATACATATACATACATATATATATATATATATACATATACATATACATATATATATATATATATACATATATATATATATATATATATATATATATATATATATATATATATATATATATATATATATATATATATATATATATATATATATATATATATATATATATATACATGTACAT
Organism: Myxine glutinosa; assembly: GCF_964187855.1. Classification (NCBI taxonomy): domain Eukaryota; kingdom Metazoa; phylum Chordata; class Myxini; order Myxiniformes; family Myxinidae; genus Myxine; species Myxine glutinosa. The sequence goes on from NW_027616947.1 coordinate 107,570, forward strand.
ATATATGTACATGTACATATATATATATATATATATATATATATATATATATATATATACATATATATATACATATACATATATATATATATACATATATATATATATACATACATATATATATACATATACATATATATATATATATACATATATATATATATATATATATATATATATATATATATATATACATATATATTGTTAGACGCGGTTTTGGATGTTATTTTACCGAGCGGTTTGGTATTACCGCGTCCGCACAGTTACTCCCCGATTAGACCCCGATTCCACCCGACGTTGACCAGATCGCACCACAGATATTCAATCGGGAAACCTCTAAAGCGACCGGAAGAGAAGAAGAGAGAAGGAAGACAGAGTTCGGAGGAAGAACAGATTTATTATGTATTTTCACAAGCCAGAGCAACGAGAGCAATCGGTTATATACAGCGAATGGAAGGAGCAGATACACAGTGCATTGTTAACTTAAACTATTTATGTTACTTAACCCCAAGACAACGAGTAGGACAGACGACGTTCACACTTACACAGGGGATATTGCAGGCAGGTAGGGCTTGAGGTGGATTGCTGGAGAGGGAGGAGGGTCGGAGGCAGCAGCTCTCAATTCCTCGCGGTTTTGGCGGGAAAAACTTCCGTCGCGTATCCGCGGCCGTCACGCGCTGGCTCGGTACACCTGCTCCTCTCCTTCCGGTGGGGCCGGGGCCGTCTCCCTCCTTACAGCGCGTCTCTCCGAAGACAGGGGATATTGCAGGCAGGTAGGGCTTGAGGTGGATTGCGCTCCTCTTGGTGTCGCCTCTTCGCTCCTCTCCCAGGTCATCTGCTGAAGCAGTCCCTTACAGTCCCTTTTATTACCTCGGGCAGAATCAAGCCGCTGGCTGCGAGGGAACGCCTACCGGGTCGCTAACCGCGGTGCTGATTGGCTGTTAGGGCTGGCTCACTCGTCCCCTCTATGACGAGGTGGAGACACGCCTTTCTTCTCCGAGGTTAGCACATGGGCAATGGCGGCTTGCGGGATTGAACACCACTCGCCCCCCCCCCCTTTTGAAAGGAACTTTGGAGAGCGGAGATGTTTTGGGGAAATTGCAAGGGCCTACGCTTATTTTGTTTGATACAATGCAAAGTCAATCTAGTGGGAAACACATATTTAACCTACATAGAATAAGGAAATACACTATTTAAAAAGATATATCGTGACCTGCGTGTAAGTTTCATGGAATTAACTAGGAGGACGGCTGCGACCATTATTTACATTACCAGGGTGTTACCATACTTTTGTAACGTTCACATTGTAACGTTTTCACATTCGTTACACTTCCTCCAAAATTGTTACACTTCTCAAAAAACCGTTACACTTCTCAAAACCGTTACAATATATATATATATATATATACATATATATACATATATATATATATATATATACATATATATATATATATACATATATATATATATATATATATATATATATATACATATATATATATATACATATATATATATATATATATATATATATTGTTGCGGAAATGAGGATTGTGTTTTTTTATTGTGTTGTATTGTATCGTAAATTGTGTGAATTATTGCTTTAGTCTGGACCCTCCTGCCTCCAGTGTTGTATAAAGGTCAAAGGGCGTTCCCGTAGTTAATTCCATAAAGCATACACGTCAGCCAATCATAGATTTCCCCCTGGTTGATAGTTATATCTTATTATGTGTATTAGGGTAAGGCCTTGTCTTCCATTAAGATGACACTCCATTGCACCAAGTGAAATAGAGTAGATTCCCTTCATTCCCCATTCCCACTCCCAAAACTTCTATTGCCAAGCCTCAATTGCCAGCTACATCCCCTCCAAAACCACCATTGAACATGTGCTCGGGTCGGGGAAGAAAGGCGTGCCCGCCCGTCGTCATCAAGGGCGGAGCCAGAGGGTCGCGCGACCAACCAGGGCCAAAGTGAGCACACCGATGGGCGTGTCCTGAAGGCCGGCGGCTTGATCGCCGGAGGCGCTATAAAAGCGCGCGCGCAAGGTCGTTGGTTGCGTTGAGTTGTCTGTAGAGGGGAGTAGTTGCCGAGTGGAGTAGTTGCAAAGTGGAGTAGTTGCTGAGTTGTGTAAAGAGATGATCCAGGAGAACAGAGAGAACCAACTGCAAGAGAACATTAAGGAGATCATCATCCAGGGAAGCACAAAGCCTGTTGTAGTCCTGGCAAAGCACGCGACGTCCACAGCAGCAGCAGCAGCGGCAGCCACAGCAGCAACAACACTCAACAGCCGCTTGGGGCCTGGACGGTGGTTTTGAGCAGGGCCGCGAAGGAACGGCAGCTGCTAAACGCACCGATCGTGCTGCAGGACCCCTTGGACTTTCCTCTCCCTCCAGCCATCCACCTCCCGCCAGTCCTATCATCATTCCCCGCGTGAGTCTGTCTTTGTTTGTTCTCTCCTGGGTATTTAATTAAGTTTGTATAAGCTATGTTGCACTGTGTCTAAAATCTTCTGTAAATTATTTTCTTATCTTTCCTTCTTCCTTGGTTATTTTGAGCCTGTATATAGTAGGAATAAATTTAGTAATATTTCCAACCTTTTTGTCTGCTTCTTCTTCACATCCGTGTCGCCTTAGTCTTTTCCATATTGAATAGCTGTGGAGCGATCCGGCCAACGTTCGGGGATCGGGTTAATCGGGGTAACTCCCTCTTTCTGTTCTCTTCACCCTCTCTTTTGCTCAAGGTCATCTGCCATCTGCTTGGAAATCAGCCAACATCACCGCTTTGCACAAAAAAGGTGCAAAAACAGATCCCAGCAACTACAGACCAATCAGCCTTCTCCCAATTATCAGCAAAGTCATGGAATCCATCATTGCTTCAGATATTATATCTTTCCTCTTCTCCAATGGCTTGATCTCTGATCATCAATTTGGTTTCAGACCTGGTCACTCTACTCTGGACATGCTGCTTCTGCTTTCTCAACAATGGATGGAGGTCCTCAATGCCAAACAGGAAATTAGAGCTGTCTCCCTTGACATTTCACGTGCCTTCGATACGGTCTGGCACCCTGCTCTGCTCTCCAAACTCTCCTCCTTTGGTATCCATGGAAATCTCCACGCATGGCTGGCGGACTTCCTCTCTGGTCGTAGTCAACGTGTGGCCCTGAATGGGTTTCTCTCATCTCCTCTTCCTGTTCAGGCTGGAGTTCCCCAAGGTAGTGTTCTGGCCCTGTGCTTTTTCTGGTCTTCATCAATGATCTCTCTGACTCTCTTGAAAATCCTCTCTATCTCTTTGCTGACGACTCTACTCTCTGTCGCTCCATTCCTCATCCCTCAGATCGGCAGTCTGCAGCCTCCTCACTCTCTGCAGACCTGGACAAAATCACAGACTGGTCAAACAAGTGGAACATGTCTTTCAATCCTGACAAATCTCACAGTCTGACAATGTCTCTCCGAAAGGACCGACTGGACAACCCTCCCATCTATTTTCTCAACAATCCTGTCCAAGAAGTTCTGTCGCTCAAGCTTTTGGGTCTCACTATCTGCCATGATCTTTCTTGGGAAAACCACATTTCCAAGCTGGCCTCCAAAGCCAGTCGCCGACTGGGCATCCTCCGTCGTGCGAAGTCCTTCCTTGGCACACCTGAGATCCTCACCACATACAAGGCTTTCATCCACAGCTCAATGGAATACTGTTCCCCCCTCTGGGCTGGTGCTCCTGCCTCACACCTTGCTCGGCTTCACACTGTTGAGGCCAAAGCTTTCAGAATCATTGGAATCTCCTGCGATGTAGTCAATGCCGAGGGCCTTTCACTCACTCACCGCAGGCAGGTTGGTGGTCTTTCTGTCTTCTACCGACTCCTCTCCGGCCTTGCTCCCCCAGCTCTCTCTGTGCTCTGTCCCCCCAATATTCCTTCAGGTCGCACAAGATCTGCCTGCAACCCTCTTATGGTTAAACTGCCAAAGTCTAGGCTCTCTGCTCACCTTCACTCTTTCATTCCCCTTTTCTCCCGCCTCTGGAACAAACTCCCCCACTCCCTTCAATCCCACTCCTCCCTCCAGGTCTTTAAAACAGCTGTTCACCACCATCTCTTATCTTCCCCCATCGAAAACCTTGATCTTTTCTACCCCCGGTAATTCACCCCAGAGTCCTTGCAGTGTTCATATGTTTTAATCCTCTCCCACCTCCCCCAAGTCCTCCCGATGTCCCAGCTCTCAAATGTTGTGTTTGTGTCCTTCCCCCTCTCTCCCCATCTTGTCTGCCGCTCCCCTTGTTTTTTGTGTTTTGTGTGTCGGTTTGTCTTTTTGTGTGATTAATGTTAGCTCTTTCACGAGCCTCGATCTTGTATACAAAAAAACAAAAAAAAACCAAAAACTGTTAGGCCGCGGTGCCATCCGCTCGGCAAACCAACATCCTTATCCGCGGGCCGTAACAATATATATATATATATATATATATATATATATATATATATATATATATATATATATATATATATATAATATATATATATATATATATATATGTCAGGTCGCAGATTTGTTACTGCTTAATGCTCCGTTATGGATGTCGTTTGACAAATATGTTATGTTATAAATGCTGTTTAAAATGCTGTTTCATAAAGTTAATAAAAGGTTGCCGCTTCGCTATAGTTTAAAATGAGAAAATACTCGCTTCATCCACGGTGAACAGATGGCCTCGTTGGATACGTGTGCCCCTTGAAGGCTAGATAAGCCTGGTCATAAACCTTCTCCCTTCAATTCACAGACGGCGCCCCGAACCGCGGGCAGGGAAACGGATTATATGCGCATAGGAATGTGTAACTTTATGTAGGCTGCTTGAATCGTAGACATAAAACCTTTGATAAACTGCCGAAAAACATTAACTGTATTTTGTATAATCACAGTAACGCTTGAGTTACAAAAGATATGCTTTGAATTGTGTTTAAATGAGAAATGTGAACTGAAGGTACATTCAAACACCTGGAACTCATCAGAAACGACCTCATATACTTTATGGTCTTATCGGAACCAAGAATGCAATCCCCCCTTCAGTGAGTTATATTTTCTGTCACCTCGGAGCCTTGAGACCACATCTGGTCCGGATCCTGACGGTGCGTGCTTCACTCCCCCAAATGAAAGGACGGATGACGGTGGGGGCTTGGCCCACCGGGGAGGAACCTCCGCCAGTTTCCTTTGTTCCCTCGGAGATTCCCTGATAAAACGTATCCCTATATAAATGGACTGTGAATCGATGTGCTTTTAGGAAGGGTCGACATGGCATGAAGGCGCTTCTTGCTGTAGATGTTTTCGCTTCCTCCAGATCTGTATAATCGGTGTTTAATAAAGCTCGCCATTCTCAATCTGTTGGTGGAACTCTATTACGATCAAGAAGGTGGTCCCCACAATTTTGGTGCCGTGACTCGGATGCAGCAGACGGAGGACGAGAGAGCGGACCCCGAGCGACAGGAGGAAGGCTGCCCGAGGCCGGGACGCCGGCACGCTGATTTGTTTTAAGGTGAGCATTGTTTTATATCAGAGGGCTATTTTTCCAAAATCGTACCTTCCTCCCTCGAGCGGGTTCAGTCCGTTTCCCTGTCTTCTGCTCTGCCTGCTCTCCGAACAGAAATTGTAAGTAAAGGCTAATTTTCAAGTCTCAGAATGACGAGTCTTTGTTAAATTCACCAGGATAACGTTAAAAGGGTAGCGAGTAACGCTAAGGGTAAAACTTGCGCAGGATATCAGTAAGGTAACGTTCAGTAAGGATAACGTTATAGTTAACAAGGAGGAGGGGGAAACGTGAGGTCGGACAGCCATAAAGGCTGAGCCAGGTGGCCAAGAACTTTCCAGGAAGGATCAGCCCAGAGCAATAAGATGGGAAGCAAGCTAATGAAAGAAGGGGAACCCCTCAAGGGAACCCCGGCATCTTTCATGTTTAAGAGGCATCATTTTGCTGCGGTAAGACCAGGAAAGGACTGGGCTGTGTTAACTAAAGATTTAAGTAATCCCTGGCCAGAGGAGGGATCGTTTGCACTTGACAAATTGGAAGTGTTGTACGGAGCTTTGGATAAGCTAGAAAAGGAAAGGAAACACTTCCCACCCGATTATTGGAAGGTGTATGGGTGGTGGGAAAAGGAAGGAATGAAGCGACTGGCGGCCTCAAGACAGGCTAGCCTGGCAGGGGAAGTACTGAAGCTTCAGGGCCAAAAGAAACAAGCAGACAAGGTTCAGGACAAAACAATCAGGGAGGTAGTTAAGCAAGCAAATCAGCGGCTAATGCCGCTTGTCCAAAATCCGGACCAAGACCCCACGGTAGGGGAGGCAGCTGCCATGCCCCTACCCCCCCAAGCCCTGAGCCCTGTCCCCGGGCCACAGGCGCCACCTCCCCCACCCCCGCCCCTGTTCCCCCAGGGGTTAGACCCCCAGAAAACTAGACCAGCCGCCCCTCAGGTTCACCTTAGCCCGGGCAATCCATTTAGAGGACAAGAAGTTAGTGGGGCGGACAGCGGGTTCGCGGCCCCAGAAGGGCTAGGAGAACTGTACCCCTCATTGGAAGGGTTCACGGAATCAGAGAACCCACAGCCTACAATCGGGATGTGTCCCTTAAAAACCATAGGACTGAACAGGGGGGCACCCATTAACGTCAGGATACCCTGGAGAGAATCAGATTTGGCGTCTATGCAGGAGCGGGTGAGAACCCTGCTGGCTGAACATCCCGGTCAGATACCGGAATTTATGCGTTTGTGGATACAAAATACAGTGCAGATTGGTGGGACGTCTGCCACATGGGGAAGGCTGTATTGCCCGCGCGGGTGTGGGACCAGGCCAAAATACACGCACGCTGGCCCAATGTAGCACCACCCCCGGCCCAAACCGCGGCCCAGACCCTCGCCGATTGGGAGGCCCTCGTTGACCTATTGTTGACCGGGGTATACACCGCACTGATGCCAGCCGCGGGGCCAGATTGGAATAAAATATACGGTCTAAAACAGAAACATGGCGAAGCAGCCATCGATTGGAGAGAGAGGGTAGAAAGAGCAGTGTTAAAGTGGGGAGGACTGGGCCAGGTGCGGGCACAAGATCTCCCTCGCGCTGTAGTGAACAATTTCTTGGTAGAAGGGATGAGACCGGCAGTTCGGAAACGCATTCAAACGGCTATGATAGGATGGAGGAACACCCCAACCGACCAACTAGTTGAAGCGGCCGAGCAATGTGGCGACGGCGACGAAAAAAAGGCCGATGTGAAGGACGACATGTTGCAAATGCTTGTCCAGGAAAAACAGGCCCAGCTCAACCAAATTAAGAAGGGAAATCGAGGCCAAGTACGGGCCCAGAATCGGAACACCAGGATAGAGCCCAACGAAGAATGGGGTCGCGATAACGAAAACGAAAATGACGTCGACGACAACGACAGTGGACGAGTCGACATGCGGACACAAGGGCCCCCTCCCCAAAATTGGAACCCACAAGGGCCCCCTCCCCAAAATTGGAACCCACAAGGGCCCCCTCCCCAAAATTGGAACATGCAGGGGCCCCCTCCACAGCCGCCGAGCTGGGCCATGCAAACACCCCCTCCACAGACCTGGGCAGTACAAACGCCCCCTCCCCAGAACGGGTATCCACAGGGACCCCCTCCCCAAAACGATGCCCCCCCCCCAAGTTATTGGGCCCCAAGCGGAGCAAACGGGAATGGGCCGCCACAAGGGGGACAGCGGAACCAACAGCCTGCGAGGCGTCCGATGCAACAGGGTCCGCGCAATAACAACGGGTACCCCGCATCCACCGCTCCACAAGGGGCGTGCTTCCGCTGTGGACGGATGGGACATTGGAAACGCGATTGCCGGGGGCCCCGCCAGGGATACCCGCCACAGAGAAATCAAGTAGCCTATTGACAGGAAGCCGGCGGGCCGCCCGTAGAATGCCCCCTCTTGACTATGACACCAACCGAGGAGCCGACCTTGACACTAGACGTAGATGGGCAACAGGTAGACTTTCTCGTCGATACGGGCGCTACTCGCAGTACTATTAACGAGGGGCAGCTACCATCCTTGCGCCCCACAGATAGGGATGTTCAGATAGTGGGAGTTTCAGGCTTGCCCCAAGCGCTCCCTATTTCAGAAGAGGTAAGAGTGGTGTGCGGCCCACTAGAGGCTAGACACGCTTTTTTGATGACTACCACCGCCCCGACTAACTTGTTGGGACGGGATCTACTTTGCCGTTTAGGCTGCCAAATTTCATGCACGGAGCAGGGAGTTTTTGTAGACGTCGCGGAATCCAAACGCGATCTGTTAATGACGGCATTGTCTCGGCCCGGCCCCACCGCCTACTGGTGGAGCCTGGAAAAGGGGGCTTTGGCCACTTGGGCACACGTCCTAGACACAGTGTGCTCCCGGAACGACGGGTTGCGAGATTGGCTGCACGTACACCAAATTACAACAGACATAAAGGACAACCCTCCCCATTGCACGGCTTACTACGATGCTAGGGGCGATGACGACGAGTACCGAGAAAGGATAAAGGGGTCAATAGGTAAGAATTCGGACCTATTGTTGTCAAATATATGGGTTGGACGGGAGGGAATAGGCGTCGAGGTAACCCTAACTGCGGAGCAGCGGGCGTTGTCTCAGTATCCCGCAGGGGTGGACGCCCATGTTACCCTCACCACCGCCAAAGGGTGGCCGGCGGAAAGTGTAGGATGGATGATGGGGCGCTTGCGAGAAATTCCGTGCAGTGCCATTTATGAAGTGGACCACTGGACAGTGACGATGCTCGACATATATATATATATATATATATATATATATATATATATATATATATATATATATATACGTACATACATATATATATATATATATATATATATATATATATATATATATATATATATATATATATAGTGTTGCGGTTTTGAGTTTGTACAGTGAGTTTAATAAAGGTTAAAATTTCCCCCTCATAGTCACACAAGCAACATGTAGCCTCGCGATAGTATATTTATGTCTTAGTATTTGTGAGCTTCGTCCTTTTCCTATGTTACTGTTAGTTCTGCGTTGAGTAGAGCCAGGAGAATAGGCCCTACTTCCATCGACTTTCCAGCTACCCTAGCCTCATGCCCCTTTGCGCTAACTTTGGTTCATTTTGGGCGAGTTAACACGAGGCAGGCTAGGAAGGTCGGGGCGGAACCGAGGCGCAGCGGCAGAAGCGCTGACCGTAAGCACGAGCCACCAATCAGGGCTCAGAGGTGGTGGCGGCGGCGTTGTGTCACAGGGCGTGGTGAGAAGGTTCCAGGGGGTTCCAGAATGTTCGGGGGCGTAGCTATATAACCCGCTGCACAAAGCCCTCGAAAGGACTGAAGCGGAGGACTCGCAGCGAAAGTCTTGATGAGCAAAGAACTCGCGCGCACTGGCCAGCCTGGAAGGATCGAGGAAGAGGAGTTGTGAGCGTCGGAGAATTGTGCAAGATACACGGGCGAAGCACGACGCGCATTAACCAGAAGACGCGCTATTAATACGTGACGCCAGGTTGAGTTTGAGGCCGATCGCTATACAGTGCATTAAGTCGCGCGAGTGAGGAAAACGGCTGTGTAATCGCCAGCCGCGCTGAGAGTCCTGCCCTTTGCCATTCCACCTCGTTATCTGCCTTGTTCAGGAGACGCGCTACGAGGTTCCTGCCATCGCCTGCTACCATCTTCGCGGGACGTGCTGGGACCGTGGAGAGCCGGACAGGGACCATCTCTGGACGACCACGTCGACGCGTTGGGGAACATCTACCCATCTGCAATTCCCTGTGTGAGTGTGTGACGGGCCCGAGTCCAGGGGATAAGATAAGATTGAATAAGGTTGCTCTGTGTCTCTGCGTCCCCGATCATTGCAAATACGTGTGGGAATAATTAAACCTGTGTTCTTCCTTTCTTCCATTCGATCGTTCCTGTGGTTTCATCATTGGCTAAGCATGGTACGAATAGAACCGCTCCAATCGGGTTCCACTAACTAAGACTGCATGGACCACGTGGTACTCAATCCACTCGGCGTACTCAAACCACACGTGGCTCGTGCGAGGCTTGCTTCCTCACTTCCAGGGCGGCGCAGGGAATTAGGTACGAGCGAGAATTGGTCCCGAGACCCTACTCTGCGTTTGTCCGGAAGGGACGTATCAAGCCTCGGTTCCGCCAAGCCCAGCAAGAACAAGGGGACTAATCCCCCCTTGGTAAGGGGAAGAAGGGCGGCGTAGAACCGTAACAATATATATATATATATATATATATATATATCTATATATATATATATATATATATATATATATATATATATATATATATATATATATATATATATATATATATATATATATACTAGCTGAGGTACCCGGCTTCGCCCGGGTTGAATAAGAATAAGACAAATATATGATGAAAAGAACATGTATATTTTAGAGCAATATCACAGTACATTTCCTACATGACGTTTTGTCAAAACGGAGGGGATAGGGGGGAAAGGGAGGGGCATGGGGGAGGGGGGAGGGGGAGGGAGAAAGGGGGAGGGGAGGGGGAGGGGGATGGAGAAAGGGGGGAGGGGGAGGGGGATGGAGAAAGGGGGGAGGGGAGAAGAGGGGGGGGAGGAGGAGAGGAGAGAAGGGGGGTGGGGAGGGGGAGGGAGGAGGGGGGAGGGGGAGGCGTGAGGGGAGGGGGTAGGGGGAGGGGAGGAGGGAGGGGGTAGGGGGAGGGGAGGAGGGAGGGGACGGGGCAGGGGGGAAAGGGAGGGCCATGGGGGGAAGGGAGTGGGAGTGGGAGGGGAAGGGGGGAGGAGGGAGGGGGGAGGGGAGGGGGAGGGGGAGGGAAAAGGGGGGAGGGGGAGGGGGGAGGGAAAAGGGGGGAGGGTGAGAGGGAGGGGGAGTGGAGGGGGAGGGGGAGGGGTTAGGGTGGAGGAGGGAGGGGTTAGGGTGGAGGGGGGAGGGGAGGGGGAGGGGAGAGGGAGGGAGAGGGGGGAGTCAAGTCGGAAGTCATTGTCATCAATTGAATGTCGCATTTATTTTTTATTCCCTGTCAAATGGCATTGGTCCCGCATTCCGAACCCGGAAGTCGGAAGTCATTGTCGGCAAAGTTGAAAAATGAACGTTACGAAATATGCTGATGACGTCATAATTTTAAAACCCGAAGGTTTTTTTAACATTTAAGGTGTGCTGTCGTTGCTCTGGGACGTACTGATTCCGAATATGAAGTTGAAAAATTAACGTTGCGAAATACGCTGATGACGTCATAATTTTAAAACGCGACGTTGTTTTTTTTAGTTGAGATTTTATTCGAATTCGAATTCCATTAAATTCCAACTGTTGGAAACAATAATTATTTCAATTTCCAACAGTTGAAATAATTATTGTTTCCAACAGTTGAAACTTAATGGAATTCGAATTCGAATAAAATCTCAACTACCGTTTATTCGTTCTTGGCACGAAAAAATGGCGCGCATTTTGTCATTACGTGCGACTTTACGTCACTCCTGCGGACGTGAAAACATTTGTTTTCCTTAAAAATATATTTAAAATAAATACAATAGTACATAAATTAACAATAAAAGAAGCTAAAAAACAATTTAAAATACAATAAAAAGCACATTGAAAATATATAAATATGTACGTACAGTATACTGTACGTATGCGCAACCGCGGGATCGGAAAGGGGCAAAATTCGCCACCACAAACTACACCATGGAAATGCAGCTGGCGCGGTTTTTTAAACCATTGATATTAAAATAAAACGTAGCCTATAACCACCAGGATTTTATGCTGATTCCGAATCTGTGTCTAAAACTTTTCTCCGATGTGTAGTTCTTGAGTTATAAGCGGACATCCAGACACACACACACACACACACACACACACACACACACACACACTCCTCCTTTATATATAGATATATATATATATACATATATATATATACATATATATATATATACATATATATATTGTTACAGACGCGGCTTAGGATGTTATTTTACCGAGCGGTTTGGTATTACCGCGTCCGTACAAGTTATACCCAATGGGCCCGATTCCACCCGAACGTTGACTAATCGCGCTACAGATATTCAATTGGGAAACCTCTAAAGCGACCGAAAGAGAAGAAGAGAGAAGGAAGACAGAGTTCGGAGGAAGAACAGATTTATTATACACACACAAGCAATATTTTAGAGCGACCAATATTATTTACAGCAATAGATGGAAGAAGCAGTAACACAGCGAATCGTTAACTTACACTATTCATTTTACTTAATCCCCAGACAACGAGTAGGACAAGACGTTCACACTTACACAAGGGATATTGCAGGCAGGTAAGGGCTCGAGGTAGATTGCTGGAGAGGGAGGCAAGGTCGGAGGCAGTGGCTTTCAATCCCTCCCGGTTTTGGCGGGAAAACCCTCCGTCGTGCAGCTGCGGCCGTCACGCGCTGGCTCGGTGCCCCTGCTCCTCTTCTTTGGGGTGGAGCCGTCTCCCACCGTTCAGCGCGTCTCTCCAACGACAAGGGATATTGCAGGCAGGTGGTGTTTGCGGTGGATTGCGCTCCTCTCTCAGGTCATCTCCTCTTCTTCGGAACCCTCTCACTCAACTGGTCAAGCAGTCCCTTGCAGCCGCTTTTTATTACCTCCGGCGGAATTAAGCCGCCGGCTCCGAGGGCACGCCTACCGGGTCACTCACCGCGGTGCTGGTTGGCTGTTAGGGCCTGTTCACTTCTTCCCTCTCATGACGAGGTGGAGACACGCCTTTCTTCTCCGACCCTGCCTCATGGCCAATGGCGGATTGAAGGCAACCGCCCAAAATGCAGAAGGCAATTGGAAAGGAGGTTTTGGGGAAATTGAAAAGGGCCTACGCTTATTTTGTTTGATACAATGCAAAGTCAATCTAGTGGAAAACACATACTTAGCCTACATGGAATAAGGAAATACACTATTTAAAAGATATATCGTGACCTGCGTGTATGTTCTATGAAATTAATTAGGAGGATGGCTGCGACCATTGTTTACATTACCATAACAAAACCATACTCTTCACATTCGTTACCCTTCCTCCAAAATTGTTACACTCCTCAAAACCCGTTACACTTCTCAAAACCGTTACACTGCACCCTCCTTTCTTCAGGCCCGTTCTCGGGCCTACTAAACTTAACTGAGTGTGACACGTAGGTGTAATTCCCTCTACAATTAACCTGACCCTGAGTGTGACAATTTTAAAACACAAATAAGTATGTCCCCCTATTGCATTGCATCCTGTCTAACAGACTCAAGCCCACAGCTAACCGAATTACGGAATTATTCTCAAACTATACATTTACGGTGGGGAGCATTATTTACAATGACGTGATTTCCTATTTACAACGCAACCCAGGACCTGTGTGTTTTGTTTTTTTTTCTTTTTAGGGAACAAGAGAAAGAGAAATTCCTGTTGGGAGGGAGGAGACAGCACGCATTGCATCGATGCACCAGTACCAATACCACCAAAGCACCCAAAAGCACCACAAAGCACCAAAAGCACCACAAAAGCACCACTCGGTGCGCAGTCACCATGGTTCATAATAAACACAACAAAACAACTGGTGGTGGTCTTCTCTTTGTCTGCTGGGCCGATGTTCTTCCCGACGTCTTCTGGCTTCATGCGGCCTAGTTGGAAATAATAAAAAGCACAACTCGTGTCCATTTTTATTTAGGGCCTCAGGGGCCAACTAAGGGTGGTCCACCTGTTTGGCATAGGTGCCACCTTACCGAGGTCCGCAAGCAAAATTCCCTGGCCACTATGGCCGGTCTCCAACAGAGGTGCCCTGCCCCAGAACCTGGGGTCCATCAAGTGGTACTTGGCCGCAGAACAGCGGTCCATAAAGTGGTACATCAACGCAATGCGTGCTGGTTCTGGGAATCTCGGGCGCACAATGGCCACCTCACGCACGCTCCCCTCGGCACCCAATGGCGCACAGGTCATGTGGGAGACAAAAGAAAGACAACTGAGCGAGGGGTAAGGTCACAAGGGTACACGTCAATAAGGCAATGCAAGGTGAAATGCGTACGGAGGGCGAAGTGAGAAAGCTCGTCCCTACCGTACGTCACCCCCCTGTCACCTACACTACCCTTGCTCTTACCCCATATTTACAAAATCTACCCATTTACAAATTCGTCACTACTGTCACGTCTTCCCCATATTTCCCTTATACCAAATTCGTCACCACAATCCCTCTACTTCAAAATTTGCTATCACCAATTCATCATCAATCCTCATAAGGAGGAAGAGATGGAATTACGCACAATGTCACACCCACGTCATGATGCATCTCACAACCCAAACATTTGCATCATAAAAAATAATCAAACCATGGCATGGTGTGGAGTACCTGTCACCTCAGGTGAGTGGATGCAGATGGTGCGAGGAGATCCTTCATCCTAACTATCCTCTAAATGATTTTAACACACTTTACACTACCCGGGGTCTTTCCCTGCCAAACCATTGGCAATCTTACTCTATGTGGTTTTAAAAACCAATTCCCATTGACCAAACTGTGGTGCTTTTCAATTTGGGGTCTCACTCCCCCGATTCATCTCCCGGTGCCCTCGCACAATTTCTGGGCTGTGACGTGTAGCTCTCCCAGCAGGTCTACCCACCTGCACACCTCCACCACTGCAGTTGCCACCCGAGCTTACCTAGCTCCTCACCCTAACCTATCTAACTGGGGAAGACCCCTCTTGGATCTGTCACCCCACTGGTGCCCTCTGGCACTGGGCTACCCGGGTCCGTCCTCCGGATCCTCGGGCCCCATTCACAACAACTACTACCGGCTCCCAGAGCCCACCTGCGGCCTCACCTGGCCGACATCCTCACAGTGGTGGAGTGCCCAAACCAACTACACACACTAACAGGCTACACGCCCAGCCATTTCCACAACACTAATGCACCCATCCAAAGACCATTCTTCCACTCGCACCACAGATGCCAATATCCAACCACAATTTACCTGTACCCTCTACCTAACACTTACACTACCCGCCCCGGGTATTCGTGATGGGGGTCCACTCTTCCCCCATTCACACCTTCGCACCATCCACTCCACTCCACAATTTCCACCATACTCACTCCACGACCATCCATTCCAATACCCCATATATTCCATACCATTTATTCCACACAACCATTCTCCATACCTGTTGTTGCACACCTGTGCAATCACACCTGGTGCCACCTGCACCCTCCTTTCTTCCTGGACCATTTGGTCATCACAATACACAATCACCACTACTCCCTCATACACTGCTCCATACACCTGTTCAGTTGCACACCTGTGCAATCACACCTGTTCAATCACACCTGTTCAATCCTCACACACACGGCATCATCTCAGCTAACTACTCCCCTCTGAAACTTGCGCTTCCCAGTCGTCCCTTTAAACTATGCGCTCCCACGTCATTATCATCCACACTAAACTATCTGCGTCCCCACTACATGTATCAGTCACTAACTAACCTTAACGTTACCTAATGTCATCTTCGCTAGATCCCTACAAACGATATATCCTAACCCTCCCGGGCTAGTTTTCACTGCCATCACCCCATAAACTATTGCGCATTTGCCCCACTGGTGTGAGGGATGGTGGATTTGCCATCCCACCACATCGGGGGTCTCTCACTATAAATTTTGTTCGTCCAAATCCAACAATCAAAAATTTTCCATTTACTGCCAATTCTACTCACTTTTCTAAATTTCGTATCAAATCACTACTATCATCATCACAGTCCGCTATATCCTAGCCTCGGTGCGTCGTGACATCATTAAACTCGGTTCGTAAAGCCGAGCAATGAATTCGGGTGGTTTGGTCGCCTGCAGGTTGAATCCGTCCGGCTTTCGGTTCAAGGGAGGTGGTTTGGTTGGACCGAGGCTCCACGCACCATCTCGGCGCGGCACCTTGCGGTCCCGGGCCCGATGGCTCAATCTCCCCCGGTCGGAACCCCGTCCCCACGAGGGGGCACCGTTCCGCTTCCTCCCACTCGCCCTTGAACCGGACCGGTCGCCTGGCCCGACAAGGCCCGGACTCGACCGTGCGGGGCGGGGCCAAGCCCGAATCGGCAACGACGCTTCGAAGAGAAGCGACGCAGCATCGATCCGCGCCGGGCCTCGCACCCAACAAAGCACCCCACGCCCCGAGTGCTCGCATCGGCTATCCGTCGTTCTAACCTCTAACCTGGTTACCGTCGATGCTTCACCTGCAGGCTTACATGCATACGCTACCCCTTTCTTGCTCACAAAACCTGGCGTTCCAATGCCGTCCGTACATTCCACCCATGCTCTCTCTGTTACACACCACACCTCTCGCGCACACTCTGGTCCACACCTCTCCTCCGTTACGTCCTCCGTAACACTCACCATGGGCGTGCACTCTTGCATCCACCCACTAACGCGCTCAGATGGGCTCTCCCACACCCGCGCCACAACCAACTCAGGTGTGCTTCCTCGCACACGTTCCACCACCACCTTACTCTCCGTGTCACACTTCGTACACCCCGACGTGCATTCTCGCTCGCACTCGGTTTCACACTCGCGCTCCGATGTGCCCTCTCGCACCTGCGCCATCACCAACTCACTATTCGTGTCACACTCCATACACCCCGACGTGCATTCTCGCTCGCACTCGGTTTCACACTCGCGCTCCGATGTGCCCTCTCGCACCTGCGCCATCACCAACTCACTATTCGTGTCACTCTCCGTACACCCCGACGTGCATTCTCGCTCGCACTCGGTTTCACACTCGCGCTCCGATGTGCCCTCTCGCACCTGCGCCATCACCAACTCACTATTCGTGTCACACTCCGTACACCCCGACGTGCATTCTCGCTCGCACTCGGTTTCACACTCGCGCTCCGATGTGCCCTCTCGCACCTGCGCCATCACCAACTCACTATTCGTGTCACTCTCCGTACACCCCGACGTGCATTCTCGCTCGCACTCGGTTGCACACTCGCGCTCCGATGTGCCCTCTCGCACCTGCGCCATCACCAACTCACTATTCGTGTCACACTCCGTACACCCCGACGTGCATTCTCGCTCGCACTCGGTTTCACTCCCACACTTTATAACACACCCACTCGCCGACGCACACTTTTTCCTCACACGCGTGCCATTTCCACTCACACGGGACCCTTCACCAACGCCCGGATGCTTCCTCGATCCCAAGCGCGCGAAAATTCTTTTGTCGCTAAACATCCTCCTGCAAAATCTACCCGCACAATATACAGCACGACTCACCTGGGGGATCCTTTTCTCCACGCGAACCTGCAAACTTCCATTCGGGTTAAGCACAGCATCGTGATGTGAGCAGGGACTTTGCACATTTTCCATTTCTCCCTGCAATTCCCGGGCTACCTCCATCATCTCTTCAATTTCAATGCCCACTTCCGCTTTTTCTTTACTCACCTCGACGACCGTTGGCTTTAATAAAACACCCTCCACCTCATCGGTCGCCGGCTTTTCCAAACCCCGTGTCGCGATTTCTACCCCCGTCATTGTACCCGTGCTTTCCTCCGCTTCGCTCAACCAGCGCTTTTCGACCCGCGTTACCTCGTCGTGCACCCCTGGGACCCTTTCGCCCAACTTGCGGTCTCTGTCCCTCTCCGCTTCCCTTACTTCATATGCGACTCTGTCCCTCACCCGTCCCTCATTATCGGCCCTCATTTCGTTCGTTATTTCTTCAGTTCTTTCTTTTAGTTCCTTAGTCATTTGAACACCCATGTTGTTAATTTCCCTGGTGGATATGAGCCCCTGGGCATACATTTTGTTTTCTTCATCCCACTGGGTCAAAAATTTCAACAAATTTGCAAAAAATGGATCCCAGGCCGTTGGCACCGCGGGCTCGGCTGCCGCGCGCTCGTACGAGGCGCCTTTTTGCGCGCCTGATACCTCGTGCGCGAGAGCGCCATTTTGTGCGTCTGACACCCCCTCAACCGCCTCATTGCTCTCCTCCTCCCTTTCTTCCCCTAAGTCCTGGGTTACCCCTAACCCGTCTATCTCCCCCACCGACATCCGATCGCCTTGATTGTCCATGGCGCGATCTCAAAATTCGGGTTTTATAAAACAACACAATTTCGTCCGCTTTATAATTTTGAGCGCGTGCAGCGCGCTCCGGGTCGATCTCACTCCCCGACACCAATTGTTACTGAACACAATTGGTGTCCAAAATTTGGGCTAAATAAATTTAGTCCCAGGTTCGAATCCCACTCCTGACACCAATTGTTACAGACGCGGCTTAGGATGTTATTTTACCGAGCGGTTTGGTATTACCGCGTCCGTACAAGTTATACCCAATGGACCCGATTCCACCCGAACGTTGACTAATCGCGCTACAGATATTCAATTGGGAAACCTCTAAAGCGACCGAAAGAGAAGAAGAGAGAAGGAAGACAGAGTTCGGAGGAAGAACAGATTTATTATACACACACAAGCAATATTTTAGAGCGACCAATATTATTTACAGCAATAGATGGAAGAAGCAGTAACACAGCGAATCGTTAACTTACACTATTCATTTTACTTAATCCCCAGACAATGAGTAGGACAAGACGTTCACACTTACACAAGGGATATTGCAGGCAGGTAAGGGCTCGAGGTAGATTGCTGGAGAGGGAGGCAAGGTCGGAGGCAGTGGCTTTCAATCCCTCCCGGTTTTGGCGGGAAAACCCTCCGTCGTGCAGCTGCGGCCGTCACGCGCTGGCTCGGTGCCCCTGCTCCTCTTCTTTGGGGTGGAGCCGTCTCCCACCGTTCAGCGCGTCTCTCCAACGACAAGGGATATTGCAGGCAGGTGGTGTTTGCGGTGGATTGCGCTCCTCTCTCAGGTCATCTCCTCTTCTTCGGAACCCTCTCACTCAACTGGTCAAGCAGTCCCTTGCAGCCGCTTTTTATTACCTCCGGCGGAATTAAGCCGCCGGCTCCGAGGGCACGCCTACCGGGTCACTCACCGCGGTGCTGGTTGGCTGTTAGGGCCTGTTCACTTCTTCCCTCTCATGACGAGGTGGAGACACGCCTTTCTTCTCCGACCCTGCCTCATGGCCAATGGCGGATTGAAGGCAACCGCCCAAAATGCAGAAGGCAATTGGAAAGGAGGTTTTGGGGAAATTGAAAAGGGCCTACGCTTATTTTGTTTGATACAATGCAAAGTCAATCTAGTGGAAAACACATACTTAGCCTACATGGAATAAGGAAATACACTATTTAAAAGATATATCGTGACCTGCGTGTATGTTCTATGAAATTAATTAGGAGGACGGCTGCGACCATTGTTTACATTACCATAACAAAACCATACTCTTCACATTCGTTACCCTTCCTCCAAAATTGTTACACTCCTCAAAACCCGTTACACTTCTCAAAACCGTTACAATATATACATATATACTGTATATATACCAGTCACTATGCGATTTCATACCATCAGTGGTGAACCGCCATTAAGGTATCCCATCCAGCTATGCTGTACCTTAATGGGAGCGATAAGTGCCATCTGCCACATGGCACAATACCTCTGGTATCCACTCATTATATGGAATCCCCTGGATGCAGCCGGGAGCAAACCAATCCAAATATATGTGCAGTTCTCCAGCTTTCAATGAGCGCAAGTAATGACGTCACTGCCATGTACATACGCTCTGCCTGTCAAGCTCTCAAGAGAACCCTCTGACAGAGCAGAATTTTGATCTTAGTTCAGATACTGTCATAAGTGTATGCAAAACTCACAGTTACCGACCTGGTTTCGCCCTTTTGGGGCTCATCAGGGCAACGCAGTGAGTACTGCATACACTTATGACTCTGAAAACCTTTCGGTTATATACCAGTCACTATGCGATTTCATACCATCAGTGGTGAACCGCCATTAAGGTATCCCATCCAGCTATGCTGTACCTTAATGGGAGCGATAAGTGCCATCTGCCACATGGCACAATACCTCTGGTATCCACTCATTATATGGAATCCCCTGGATGCAGCCGGGAGCAAACCAATCCAAATATATGTGCAGTTCTCCAGCTTTCAATGAGCGCAAGTAATGACGTCACTGCCATGTACATACGCTCTGCCTGTCAAGCTCTCAAGAGAACCCTCTGACAGAGCAGAATTTTGATCTTAGTTCAGATACTGTCATAAGTGTATGTAAAACTCACAGTTACCGACCTGGTTTCGCCCTTTTGGGGCTCATCAGGGCAACGCAGTGAGTACTGCATACTCACTGGAGTGAGACTGGCAGTGAGACTGGTATATAACCGAAAGGTTTTCAGAGTCATAAGTGTATGCAGTACTCACTGCGTTGCCCTGATGAGCCCCAAAAGGGCGAAACCAGGTCGGTAACTGTGAGTTTTGCATACACTTATGACAGTATCTGAACTAAGATCAAAATTCTGCTCTGTCAGAGGGTTCTCTTGAGAGCTTGACAGGCAGAGCGTATGTACATGGCAGTGACGTCATTACTTGCGCTCATTGAAAGCTGGAGAACTGCACATATATATATATATATATATATATATATATATATACTAGCTTGGCTCGGCTCGCTACGCTCGCCGTCGATACTGAGGAACGGGCTTATTAACGCACAGGTTGTAAACCTGGTGCGTTATAGCGTTTGCCTGGGAATTTTCTGTCGCTCATTTCCGTGGCTCAAAAGTGAAGCTAGTTTCTGTCGCTCAGATGTGTAGACAGTTTCTGGCGCTCAGATGTGTAAACATGACGTCATCAAATCTATATTTATGCTGCCGGTTCTGCTGCGAACTACTTCACCATGGAAAGTACCATATGAATAATAATTTCCATGTGCCAACCTGGGCGGAATCCAAGTGGATTCACTTGACTTGTTTTAGCTGAGGGTAATGACTGTACCTGAGTTGCTGTGTTGTCATGATTTTCACCAATCATAATACAAACAATTACTTTGCACAAATGTATTTGTTGTGTTTGTGTTATTACATTTTTATAGGCAATTTAGGTTGAAGATTTAGGTTGAATGTTTTTTTTTCAAGAAAGAACCCCTCAGCAAATACATTCGGGGAGGGGTAGGTGCAGACTGGAAGTTTGGGACGATTACACCTCACCACCACGTAATTCAAAACATCGCACCACCAAGTAATTCAAAACACCTCACCACCACGTAATTCAAAATACCTCACCACCAAGTAATTCAAAACACCTCACCACCATAAAACACGTAATAAAAACACCTCACCACCACGAAATTAAAAACACCTCACCACCACGAAATTGAAAACACCTCTCAGCCATCAAGCACGGAAGAAAAACACCTCACAGCCATAAAACACGTAATAAAAACACCTCACCACAACGAAATTAAAAACACCTCACAGCCATAAAACACGGAATAAAAACACCTCACAGCCATAAAACACGTAATAAAAACACCTCACAGCCATAAAAGTAGGGGAAGAATGTTGCTTCTGGACCACCTCCGTTTAACATGGGAAATCCCTATCTAATGTCGTTTACCCCCCTGTCTTTTCCCATTTTTGGAAAACACCCCTATTAATCCAAAAGACTCTATGAGCCTTTTGACCTTTTGAACCTATTGACCTTATGACCCAATTGATCTACTTGGGCTAATACATAATGAAGATATGGCTGATGTACCAGGCAGCTTGGAACCAATCCTTCATTGCCTCTATTCCCCACGAACCTTTTGACTATAGTATCCACATCTTCATTAGACATATCATCTGGCAGTTTAATCTTTGACCCCCTAAACACCCTGTTCTTTACGCACCTGTGATCCTTCTGGCCTTATGGACTCTTAATATGGCCCACTCAAACATCGACCCTACAAATATTTTTTTATGAGTGGGAAATAATTTAATTCTCTTGCCACTCTCTTCACCATCTAATATATTAACAAAAAAGATGTTTGAGTTTGGTTCTTTATTAAGATATTTTAACTGAGCTAAAATAAAATGATAAACCTCCCTCATTGTTCTTGTTTGAGCGCCTCCAGTACCACATACCATTTTTAAATTAAAGTATATATTTTCCTGACAACCATCAAAGTTTTCCGTCCACTCAAAAATATTTCCATCTTTTTTACCCAATTCACCGGTATTTAAATTAATTCTCTTATTTGTTTTGTAAATTGTTTTACCAGTTGTCTTTTCAATTATACCTATTTGATATTTTTCACATTCGTTATGTTTACCATTTATATACCAAGGTTGATTACACCTCCACTCTTTAGTCTGGTTGGTACTTGGTTCTATCATTTATATAATAGTAAAAAAAGGCGGCGGTAGCCCTTAAAATCCCTAACCCCATTATCTTATCACTTATGTATATCTTATCACTTATGTATATCTTATCACTTATATATATCTTATCACTTATGTATATCTTATCACTTATATATATCTTATCACTTATGTATATCTTATCACTTATATATCTTATCACTTATGTATATCTTATCACTTATATACTTATATAACCATAAGGGAGACTATCAATTCCATTTTCTAAAATAAACCTCTTATCATCAAAAGCCCCCAATGATTTCTTATTTATCTCTTCTGAATATAATTGATGTTTATAACTTCTTATTCCATTAATCTTTCGAAACTCTTCTTTCTTTGTTGTTAAACAGTTATAATATCATTAAAGTTTATTGTTTCTTTAATGACATTTTTCTTTATGCCTTTTAACTTCTTATCAGTTTTTTCAACGTTATTCACAATGTATTTATAAGCATAAGCCTTAGACCTCAATCCCACAAATTCACTCATTACATTTCCTCCTAATTCATCCTTGAACTTTCCAATCACCTTTTTATTTTTAGAAGAGAACAACTCACTCTCTGGACTGTAATTACTCGTGTCATAGATATTAATGTCCTTTTTCATGTCTGAATAAACATCATCAGTATTAATTTGCAAAATAAAACTATCTGTATCCATATAAAGTAGATTAACATCATTTTGATATTTCTTCCTCAAGTTATTATAAAAGTAATCATACATTAATGACTTTGATAAATCAAGAATTGATGTTCCAATATAAATAGGTTTGTTCATTTCAATACTCTCTTTAATCAAATGGATCGCACAAAAGTTCTCATACTAGAGTAGCTCATGGTGGTTGAGTATGCACTTTATTGTACAGACCTAAACTCTTCAGGAATCCACTAATTGAAGGTCCAGGAACAATATTTGGTTGGTAACACATTTGCCACTGACGGCGAAATAGCTGAAATGGCCACACCCCTTTTTGGGCCACGCCCCCTTTTTTGCCGTGACTGTATCTACAGAACCGTTGGACCTAGAAGGTTGCCCGACCACTCAAAATTTGCGCAATGGCCACGTTATGGGGGGTCAGTAATACATTTTCATATCCAAAAGTCAATGGTTTTTAAGATAATTGCCAAAAACCGATTTCAACATGTTACGAACTACAATATTATTCGTAATTGTTCCTGTTCCTGTTCCTATTGTTCAATTACTTGATTCCTGAAGAGTCTAGACTAGACTAGAGTCTAGACTAGAGTCAAGACTAGAGTCTAGACTAGAGTCTAGACTAGAATTTAGTCTAGAGTCTAGACTAGAGTCTAGACATGGCTAGAAATTCCGGTCATGGGTGTTTTGTCGTTGAGCCTGCATGCAGGCAGCGGTATCCCATACCTTCGGGTTTGGCCGGACAAACTATAGCAGATGGGGTACGCTGTTCCTTGAAGATTGCCTGGACCTACAAAGGAAGTTCCCGGGTATCTACAGATGCTTTACAGATGGTGGATGGGTGATGCCACTACCCGACAAGGCAGTGCAGTAGGATTTGACATGGCACTCGAGAAGTGTTACAATAAACCCGCCGAGGTTGCTGGAGGTATCATTGGGATGACCAGACAGAAAGAAGCAGTAGCCTTATGGAATCTCCTAAAGCATGAGAAAGATCTTCATGTGGCACAGCTGCTGGAATGGTGCAACTTGGGAGACAAAGATGACAGTGAGCTGAGCCTACACCATGAGTTCAATCCAAGTTCTACGAAGATTGGCCATGTTCGTGCAAAGGCCCTTCTGGATTACATAAAATCCATCAACAATCCGTTCGACGCTGGAATCAGACTTCAGAACATCTCTACTGGAGCTGACATTCCCCAGGAGGTTGTCGACGGATTACTTGAATGCCTGGAAATTGGTGAGAAGAGTTATGAAGAGTTTGTTGAGACCAGATTTCAGGATAAGGAGAAGCACCTACATGATACAATCCCTACCAACCGCAAGACTGTTTTCGTGAAACGTACTTCTACTCCGTTCACAGCGAAGAAATCGATGGCGAAAAAGGATGCAGCGGAAACGGTTAGGTACATTGACTATGCTAGAGAAAGAGGGTACAGCATGCTAGAACTCCTGAAGTATGAATTGACCAGCACATCCCAGTTCCTCACCACTGAATGTAAAGATGGCATCAAATTGAAGAAGCCCGATAAAGCCTCCTTAGCCAGGGAACTTGTCAGTCGCCTTCCACAGGAGACGAGGAATGTAAAGAGTGACGCTCAGATGACAATAGTGGACTTCATGGCACTTGTGCGTAAACTACCGATGAAAAAGATGGGCCTTCACACATTCGGGGAATTGGCTGAGAGTCTTTCCAACAGGATTCTTGCTACAGGCTCCGTGTCCACAAGAATAGACATTATTTTTGATGTTTATCAAAAATCATCAATCAAGCAAATGGAACGGGCACAGCGAAGTTCCTCAGAACAAATCACAATCACCATTCGGTCTGACAATCAGAAACTCCCTGTCGATCTTGATATGTTCTGGAGCTCAATGTTGAACAAAGTTCGGTTGCAGGAGTATGTCTTCAAGTGGATGCTGCAGAATGTCGAGTCAGACAAGGAAATATTCTTTGGAGGAGTATATGGGGGTGAATGCAGGAAACTGTTAGCTGGCACTGAAACACAGATCGCAGAGCTCTCAAGCAACCAAGAAGAAGCCGACGACAGAATCATGTTCCATATTAATGATGGTGTTGTGAAACACGGGGTTCAATCAGTCTTGGTCGACTCGCCTGACACAGATGTCTTTGTCAACCTCATCTTCCACTTCAACACAACCTGGCAACTACAAAAGCTGTACGTGAAGCTTGGTAACCGGAAAACAAAGAAAACTGTACCAGTCCACATGTTGGTTGATCAACTGGACAACGGTTTGGTGTCGTGTCTCCCAGCCATTCATGCTCTCAGCGGTTGCGACAGTACCAGCAAGGTGGGTCCAAAGCTGTCTGGCCTGAAAGCATCCATCGATCTCTCCCTACTGGAAGGGTTTGGTGTAGAAGAACTGTCACCACAGATAACAAGCAATGCTGAAAAGTTCCTTGTGTCTGGATTAAAGAAGACCGACTGTTCCACTTTCGATGAATATCGATGGGAGCAGTACCACAACTCCAAGAAAGAACTGGACTTCAACCAGCTTGTATGCTGTTCATCAACGCTACGAGAACACATAAAGCGAGCATTTTTTCAGTGTAAGATGTGGTTGCAAGCCCCAACTCCTGCCGTCACCAAACCAGATCCACTCCAGTATGGGTATGAAGCAACGGACGTTGGCATAACACCAGTGATACTGCCAGTATCGTGCAGGCCCGATGACCTGCCTCCTCCATGCAAATGCCCAAGAGCATGTATGAGTACCAAAACGTGCACTTGCAGAGACAGGAACATTAAATGTGTCACGTTTTGTGGCTGTAGTAAAGGCGAAAAGTGTAGAAATCCAAATAAGTAAATTCCAAAATAGGATGATGCAAAAGGTATAAGTGTCATATAATGTTGTGGCCTTGGTGGTATCATACAATTGTAGTTCGTAACATGTTGAAATCGGTTTTTGGCAATTATCTTAAAAACCATTGACTTTTGGATATGAAAATGTATTACTGACCCCCCATAATGTGGCCATTGCGCAAATTTTGAGTGGTCGGGCAACCTCCTAGGTCCAACGGTTCTGTAGATACAGTCACGGCAAAAAGGGGGCGTGGCCCAAAAAGGGGTATGGCCATTTCAGCTATTTCGCCGTCAGTGGCAAATGTGTTACCAACCAAATATTGTTCCTGGACCTTCAATTAGTGGATTCCTGAAGAGTTTAGGTCTGTACAATAAAGTGCATACTCAACCACCATGAGCTACTAGAGTATCAGTAAAGACCTCAGCTCGAGTAAAACTCGGTCTATTAATTAATTTTGATGCTTGTTCCCAAGATGTTGATAGTCTGACATTTTGTCTTTTCCTCACATTCTCCATGGTCTTACCAAAGACCGCATTATTCATCAATTTATAAAAGTCTTTCTCAAAATCTGTTTTTGACTCTGTTCTTCTTTGTGTATTAAAATCAATGTACCCCTTCAACCAATGACTTTGATTGAACTTTAGAACCCTATGGATCTTCTCTACTCTTAGACCTTTTGATAAATATTGTCGCAAATTTCTTTGGTGTAGAACATAATTTTTCTTGTTATATAATGTAGTAAGTAATTTTTCTGTTGATTCACCTATATCAAACGATCGTTGATAATCACTCAACCATTCTTTCTTTGGACTTTCCTTTTCACAAGCAAATGGGAGATCTTTGTGTAGGTTATGAAGTTCCTCTGGATATTTCAAATCGACCTCAAAATAATAACCAACCTTTGAATCATCCAATTCTTTTTGTGTAGAGATACATACATCTTGTAAAACCTTTTTGTAATCTTTTTCCTTTACCCATCTAAGTTTTCCATAAGGAAGAGCCTGAGACATTGCCCAGCCATACAGGTTGTTCGCGTCATAGTACATCAAGTAAGAACTCTCTTTCGTTGGATCATAATTTGGAAGATATTTGTTATTTGCTTTTGCGTATCTACTCGAGCAGACTTGTGAAATTCCACCTCTTTTTGCCTTTTCAATCATCAAAAGCATATCAACATCGGTTATCAAATCCAAATCTTGTTTTGTCATTTTCAACATCGCACTCCAGGCCAATCCAGGTGCTGTGTAGTAGTGAGCAGGATCCAATCCATATCCAGTGCGACAAACAGATCTAAAGGCTTCAAATACATCGGCCAATAAAAGCACATCAGTTTTGAGATACAAATCGTGATACTCACCAAGATTCTTAATGTTATATCTTTTCCAAACATTTTGTGCGTGTACATAAATCTTTATCAGATATATGACTATTATTTAATTTGTTATAGAAATTTTCTTTTGAAGGAAGTTGTGTTTCATTGAATCTCTCAAATGAGTCCATATAGTCATAGGGGTAAATTCCCTTTTGTGTTAGAAAATCTTTATCTAAAAAATACTCTGAAAGACATGGAAACTCTTTCAAATTTTGAACCAAGTTAGCCAATGGACTTGCCATGAATTTAAATGTATCAAGAAATCTGATATGAGTAATAGGAGATGTGTGAATTGTTTTTGTGAATGAAATGTATTTCTGATCCGTGTTTGGAATTGCTGAGATACTTCCAGAAGTCTTTGAGAGTTCCTTGATAAATAGATGTGTATCATAATGAGCGTTGTTATGAAGAAAGACAGGAATGAAAGAGGGGAGTTTATAATTAATATTACAACTTTGATGAGCCGGACCTCTATATTTACCAGTGAGATGACAATGATCTCTAACCTTTAGACCTTCACCAATTTTTTCCTCACAAATATGACAGACAGCCTTTGGCTGTCTAAATTCTCTTTTTTCTTTACTTGTTAAGGACATTGGTTTATTGGTTTCTCTCATTATCTTGGTTAATCGAACACAGTCTTTTTCTAGTCGTTTCACAAACTCCTCTGGGGTATTTGAGCCTCTATACATCTCTAACTTGTTATATTTATCCCCAACGGATGATTTGATATAATAAGAAAAACCACAAGGAGTATGTTTTTGATATTTATTTGTGTATGATTCTTTTGGATCTGGAGAAGCAGTATCTATTTTTTCTAGAAAACTTTCAAAATCAGCATATATAACAAATGGATGTTTGATCTTTTTATTTTCATCTTTGAATGTGATCTTTGAGCCTTCTTTAGGCATATTGATTACCGTTGATTTATGTTCACCACAATAATTTGAATGTTTATCTAATCTTTCTTGTGAATTGAAGAAGTTAAGACAACGCAAACAAATATATATTTTATTTGTTCTTTTACATACTTGTGGTTTTATTAATTTAGCAATATCTTTGATGTATGCATAATGTGAATTTTCCTCTGAATTAAAATATAGAAGATTAATATGAGTTTGTTTACAATTGTCAGAAAGCTTTAAAACCTGAATGTTGTTTGTTTCTGTTAGACCATAAACATTAACTGATAAATTATTCATCCTTTCAAATTTAGGAATATCATTTAAAGTCATCGGAAACTTTAGATCTTTCGTATTTAATGTATTCTCATATTTTTTATAATGAGATACTCTGTCAACATGACTATCTTGTGGATGTAAGTGTGCTAAAATAGACCAGAGAAAACATTTATTGTCTTTATTTTTGATATTGATAACTGCTTTTCTATTTTTGATAACACTGGGTAAATCAATGTAAGAAGAAGCTTTTAGAGGATCTGATTTAAGAATATGAATGTCTATATAAATAATTTTTCCTATATTGAATCCACTTCCTACGATTGAATTATCCACATCTTGCTCTTGTTTAATAAGTTCATCATAGACTCCTGATGTTTTAAAATCTTGATATGAAGATATAAAGTGTGGCTCAGTTCTCATGTATGGTGTATCTATAACTCCTTCGTCCTTTGTCATTTCTAATTTTACTCCCATATAAAATTTAAGTGGTTTCATTTCTTTTAGTGTTTTTTCAATCAACGTTTGAACAGCAGGTTTAACTATTTCTACAGCATCAACTATAGACTCTGGTTCAGGAGGTTTGAAGTTAAAGACTCTTATTTTAATATGTCCTTTGAATGCACCATCAGTATTTTTAATAGTAAAAAATTTTGACAAGTGTTTGTTAGTTTTAAGATGTATTTCGAAGCCTTTCTCGAGGATGGTTGTTTTACAGACCTTACAATGTTTTGTTTTAGGTGGAAGAGGTGGAAGAGGGGAAAGTTTGTTAAGAATGTTGTATGTATGTTTTGCGGTGAGAATATGATGTTTATAATATTTTAATTCCTTCTCGCAAGTATCACAATAAACCATATTTATATCGTGAGAAAACGTGGTGTTTTATATATATCGTTGTGCTTAAACTAAAACACTTTTTCACTCAGAATCATCGAAGTCATAACTATCACATGAATACTCAGAGTCATCAATAAAGCTACTCTCATAACTATCATTTGAGCACAAACTATTAGTATCATAACTATCATCTGTGTTCAATGAAATACTATCATCACTATCGTCCAAGTTCAATGAAATAGTAAAATCTTCACTGCTGTAATGACTCATATTTAATTAGCAGAAAAAACCTTTCCATCTATATCAATATACTTTCTTTCATTAACGGATTCAATCTCTACATTTTTAATATCAAAAGTTATCTTTAAATAATCTCTAACTATCATAGAACGAAATGACATTTCACCAGAAATATTAACATCTTTCATTTTACTTAGATCTACACCCTTTGGATTATTAAAGTAAATCCAAATTTCTCCGCGAGTATTGTTGATGGTCTTATCATTCTTTTTCAAAGTATCGTGGTCAATCACTTTTTCAAGCTTTGAATAAATTGCCAGGAGTAGAGGAGAAACTTTTGTTAGATTTACTTTAATGGATGTCTTTCCAGGCATAGTTAGAGCTCTTCCTTTAAATGAAATAGAGGGGCTCATGTTATTTTCCATAACTGGTTTTACCCAAAAATTTCCATATTTATCTTTGTTCAATTTAACATCTTTGACATATTTTTCTATATCTTTCACCGAAGTAGAGATTGATTGAAATTTGTCTTTTGTGCTTTGAAACATTGTATTTGCAGCTCCGTTTTATATATATCACTGTGCTTAAACTAAAACACTTTTTCACTCAGAATCATCAAAGTCATCTTGCGGTTAGTTTAAGTAAAAATTTATCTATATAAATATGATAGAAGGATATTTAGCATTTCCAGGCTCTCCATATGATAAATTAAAGAATTGTCCGGCTTGTGGTAGAGTGGGGCTTAATACAGAATCAGAAGCATATAAACAATGTATTTTCTGTGATTATCTTCTAATTAATGATAATAAGAAATATATAAAAATATATAACTCTTTTAAATTAAAACCAAAAATGAAATACTTTACAAGATTAATAAGAGAGATGAATGTTAAGTATTATGGTGATAATACACCATTTCTTACATGGAAAGAGACTCTTTGTATTGAGGAAATGTATAAGGGTTTAATGATATTTATTATTCAAAATAATTTTAATGGAAATGTTAATAGAGGATACTTTATAAATAAAATAATGGATTATCTTAAAATTAAACCTGAACTCAGGATAAAATATAGAGCTTCTAAAATAGCTCAAAAAAAGTTAGATGACTTGTTTTCCATATATATAAATGAATGATTTTTTACCCGTTTGGGAAAATAAGATAAAATTTAATAACCATAAAAACATTCCAAATTCATTGAGATGTCTAATAGTTGGTTCAAGCGGATGTGGAAAAACCTGTTTGCTTTTAAAGATGCTCCTTACCCCCAATTTTTTAGATTATGATAATTTAATAATTTTTACAAAGTCAAGTTTTCAACCCGAGTATCAACTACTCTCACAGGGTTTTAATGCAGGTCTTACAAAGGAAAACATTATAGGTTTATTTAAACTTCAAAACAAACTAAATGATTATAACATTGAGGATATAATACAACTATTTTGTTATACACATGAACCTAATCCAAAACCCATAACTTGTATTCTCAGTGATAATACGGATGATATACCTTCACCTCAAGATTTAGATAAATCAGAAAAGAACCTCGTCATCTTTGATGATTGTGTTAATGAGAGAAACCAAACAGTAATGGATAGCTACTATACAAGAGGGAGACATTCTTCTTGTAATTGTATTTATCTTAGTCAGTCATATTTTCAACTCCCTCGACGCTCAATAAGAAACAATGCTAATACTTTTATTTTATTTAAGTTAAATTCAATAGATATAAATAATTTTTGGAGAGATAATTGTTCTACATTATGTAGTAAGAAGGAATTTGAAAATTATATGAAACACACGATTGGAAAATATAAATATATTGTTGTGAAACAAGATGAGATACTAAATGATATTTTTCAATACTAAATGAATGCAGAAGAAAGAGAAAGAAAGTTTAAGGAACATCAACAATTAGTTTCAAAAGTTGTTAAACAACAGGAAGAGATAAAGAAGAAACGGAGACAGAAACTAACTGGTGAAGAAGCCTTTGAAAGAAAACAAGAGAAATTCTTTAAACCACTTTTGAAAACTCAACACTCACCTGCAGCCCCCACAGTAGAATTTACTCTGAAAAAACTTCAAATGATCAAAGATTTTAGTCAAATGACAGAGCAAGAACTTGGAGAATTAGAATATGATGATGAAGAATTATTTCAGAAACTTGAGGAGGTAAATCAACCCCCTAATTATGTTGTGGAAGCTCTTCAAAACAATGAATATTCGGCGGGTTCAAAAACCAGAGCAGGTCTCATTCCAACAGAAGAACCAGCAGTGTTTCATCTTGTGGAAGAAAAGGTAATGATATTTAATGATAAATTGGTGTTCTTGAGTTCTACTCAACCAAATGTTAAATTAACTCCAAGATTAATGTTTCTTCTAACAAACTCCGGATTCAGCGGTTCAAAATATTTTGAGGAACCACTTGATATGGAAAGAGAGGAAGATAGAAAGTATATTGAGTTGTTAAATGCACTTGATTATGGAGTTTCTGTTGCTGGTAAAAGTAAGAAGAATGAGAAGGAGAAACATATTATTGATGCTTTAAGTAAGCTTGGTTCAGGTGTTAGTTTTCTTCCAAATGACCCATCACAATTAGTTAATAGGCTATTATTGTTGTTAGGTAGTAAGAAGGCTGGAAACAACAATTGTTTTAATGAATCCTCAGCCATTTTAGATCAGTTGATGAATATGAAAATAATTAATAAATGCCAGTACAAAGATATTTTATTAGATATTAAATAAGATGAGAAGCACAATTCTTAGTTTTAATTTCACAACGAGCGATTACACCGCTTCATTCCCTTACCCACTACAACTTGACCCCCTTACCTCATATGAGGCATCTTTATTGTCGATGGAAACTTATAATACCTTGTTTAATATCACAGAGAAAAACAACAAGTTTAGTTATAATCCAGGAAGTGGATATAAAACTATAACCGTTTCACCTGGAGCTTACGAGATTTCTCAAATATCTTCAGAAGTCTCTCACCTTATGAAAGAACAAGGTGATGAACCAAAAAATATTGTAATAGATATTCAAAAACACACTTCAAAATCAACGATTAAGCTTAAAAATAATTATAAAGTTGATTTCGCGATTGAAAATTCGTTCAGAGAGCTATTGGGTTTCTCTTCTAAAAAGATTGAAACTAACGGGACGTTTTACAGTGATAATGTTATCCAAATATCCTCCGGTATAAATTCAGTATTAATTCATTGTGATTTGATTGATGGTGCTTATAACGATGGAATAAGAACAAATACAATATTTTCATTCAGTGCATACTCAACCCCGATTGGTTATAAATTTAATATGGAACCAAAAAATCTTGTCTATTTACCTGTGTCAGGAAAAACCATATTCAGAGTAAATTTTAGGATAACCGACCAAGATAATCGTATGATATCCTTTAATGATGAAATTATATCCATCAGAATACACCTACGTGAAGTTTTTCAGTAAATAAATAATGGTTATTGTGAGAAAACACGAGTTGGGAAAATATATAATAATTACAGGGGATGGGATGTTCCTTTCACCATACTATAAGGGTGAAGGTATGTTTCTTGGGAGAGGATACTATAAACCTAAGAGACAACGAGGTGTTGGTCATCAATTTCGAAATAAAGGAGATGGGATAATTGATACTCTAATGGGTATTGGTTCAACCATCCTTAAACATAAAGACCTAATTGGTTCAACTGCTTCTGCCGTGGGCTCTGTTGCGGGTGCTATAAAGAGTATAAAGGATGCTCAAAAGGAGTCTCATAAATTACAAGCAATCAAAGAAATAAAAAAAGGTAAAACTCAACTATCTCCACAAGAACGACAAAAAATCATTAAAATACTTGGGTCAGGGTTTCAACGATTTTAATGCTATATAAATACAAGTATGCAAGCGATTGATAGTATCTATGATTTGGATGATACGATTATCATTTCAAACTCCACTAAAAAGGAAGACTATTTTAAGGTAAATGCTATAACAGGAACAGACTGGAATTCAAACGGAACAAAAAGTTTTGAAATAAATAATCAACAAACTTACTTGAATATAGCTGATAGTTTCTTGCTGTGTAAATTTAAATTCACTAAGGCTGCGAATAACACTAATGCTACACTCGTAAATGATTTCTTCTGGAAAATGTTTGATAGTATTCGCCTGTATATTGGAACACAAGAGGTTGAAGCGGTTGATTATATCTCTGCTACATCTGAAATGATGAAATTTACACTATATTCGTTTGGTGATAGAATGGGTAAGGGAGCTGTTGAAGGTTTTATTCCTGATATGTCAACGGGTACAAACACAGACCCTGGTTATAGTCAAAGGAAGGCAATGTATAATGATGACACAAAACCAGAGAATAGTTTTACCGTAGCAGTACCTCTGAAAGGTATATTTGGATTTTGTGATTATGACAAAGTTTTGTATGGTCTTAAAATTAGATTTCAACTACAAAGGAATGATAATGTAAATAGGTTGCTTTTTGGGGCTGAAAATGCTTTTGGAGACAACAATAAATTTGTTATTAATGATTTGTGTTGGTATATCAGTGAATATACTCCTAATCTTAAAACGGAAGAGATGTTAAATAGAAGACTTAACTCAAAGAAACCGCTAAATGTATCATACCTTAAAAGAAGATGTCAACACGTTAAACTGGAACACACTACCTACACTTGGAATTTGGGTGTTCTTCAAGGAAAGCCACGATACCTCTGGCTCATTTTTAAAAAACCAGATGGAGAGGACGGTACTAATAAGAATAATGCCCTGAGTGATAATGCTAAGGTGAAACAACTTCGGGTTTCTCTTGATGGCACATTTTATCCGCGAGATAGATTGGAAATTGATTGGGAAAAAAATGATTATGCGGAAGCCTACAAGTCCTACCAAAGGGTGTGTGAAAGTAATGGTAATAATGATCCTATTTTGGATATGGTTGCGTTTCAAAAACTTTATACAATCTACGCAATTGACCTGAGTTCTCAAAAAGAAACTATAAAGTCTAATAGAGTGGATACTTCTCTATACATTGAAAGAGGAGAGAATGAAGAAGTTGATGCTTATTGTTTACTTTTGGAGGAAACAGAATTGCAGATTAATACAGATAATGGTGTTTTGATTAATATCACATAGCTTTTTTCTCATAAATAAATGGTTGGGGTATATGTTAATCAAATCAATCTTAATAAATTAACATCTTGTATTCAAAATCAAAAGCCTTGTATTATTAATGTTAATACAATTCAAAGAAAAGGAGCTGTAAGAATTGATGTTTTACTCACACACACACAAGTAAAAACACTAAATGATACTGGTTCACTTAAAATTAAAATGACAAAACCTATGTTAAAGAAATATTCAATAGACGAGTCAAGAGGAGGATTTCTCCCGTTTCTAATTCCTTTATTTGCTGGTTTAAGTGCGGCGGGAGCATTGACTGGTGGTATTTCAGCAGCGGTAAAAACTGCTAACGAAAGGAAGGCACAACTAAAAGCTCAAAAAGAATTGGAAAGACATAACAAGGAGTTGGACAAACAAATTAGTGGAAGTGGTGTAATTGTAGATTTTGCTCAAAAACTTGAAAGTCTACCTGATAAAGCTAGATTGTTGGTTGGAGATATGCTTTCCTCTATCGCTCAAGCGGGTGTTAAACTAACTAAACGGGGTAATGGATTGTATCTTTCTCATAAATAAATGGATAAATGGTTTAAACAATTTGGAAAGAATACAACGTCAAATATAGAACTAGCTAAGTATTGTAAAACACTAAAAATTGATAATGCGGTTATTTGTATGAGAGATGAATTAATACATATAAATAAGAATACAAAGAATATTATTATGAATTTAGACACACAGAATGGTACTCATTGGGTTTGTATCCATAATGGTCAGGATAAATATTATTTTGATAGTTATGGTATGCCACCACCTGTTAAAGTAATACAATTCTTTCAGAATGGTGTTTATCAAACATTTCAAGTTCAAGAAATTATTTCTAAATGTTGTGGTCAATTATGTTTATATGTATTATTTCATCTCAACAATAATGAAAATTTTTATGATATCATTTTTAATCTAATATAAATGACTTATGTTGGAAAAGATGGTTCTATCTTTGGAAAATCCTCTCAGGATATTGATTTATCAAATTATTATACAAAGGCACAGGCTGAACGACAAAAATATAGTGTAAGTAAAAATATTAATATGAAGAATACTTATAAATTAATCAATTATCCAAACCCTACAGATGCGAATGACTTGATTAGATTCAGTGATTTATCACACTTGTTCAAGAAAACAGCACGTTTTGTGAAACAAGTAAAATTTACAACCACAACACCTGGTTATACTGACCATACACCTTTCCTCATTGAATTTAACTACCTGCTTACAATTGAATTTTATAAACAAGGACATATAGTTAATATGCGAATTCATAAATGGGGGTATGATATGCCTGATTTAGGGTATAATTGGTCTTTTTCAATAAACATAGAAGATCTACATGATTTAAATCAGTCTCGTAAAGAAGAATATTATCCACTTGGTGAAGATAAGGATTTATGTGGAAGTACAATTAGTAAACAACAAATACATGGTTTTAAGAAAAGAAAAATATATGATAGTATAGCGATGGTTAGCATGACAAAGAAGGAAGGTCATGAGATAAGGATAGAAAGCCAAGGAATACAAACCGATTTGGTAGTGGGAAGATGGGGTGGTATTACCTGTCATAATATTAATCTCACATATATTTCTGATACATAAATGGCAGGAAGAAGACTACAAGAGAATTATAATTTTTGTATTCAAGGATACCTTCAAGAAAAGGGTGCTCGGTTTTACATACCGTACGAATTGGAACATACACATGGAAATTTTGTCATTAAAAACTGGCCTTATACTGATATTGCTAAACCCACAAATAGAGACTTGTTTAAAATATTAAATAAAAATGAACTTCTCAAAGTTATGAAATATAAAACTCTTTTAGAAATCGTCAACAAATCTTATTGGTATCCTATTATGAGAAAAATAATTATAGATACAAGAATATCTCAAAATCCAGATGAGTATATGTATAATATTCTTTGGGGCTCAAGCTCAAGGGTAGCAAGGGATGAGGATGAAGAAGAGAAGGAGAAAAGAGAGAAAAAGGAGAAGGAGGAAAGAGAGAAAAAGGAGAAGGAGGAAAGGGAGAAAAAGGAGGAGGAAAGGGAGAAAAGAGAGAAGGAGGAGAGGGAGGAAAGAGAGAGGGAGGAAAGGGAGAAAAGAGAGAAGGAGGAAAGGGAGAAAAGAGAGAAGGAGGAGAGGGAGGAAAGAGAGAGGGAGGAAAAATATAAAAATATGGAATACAGTGAGATTTTTAAAAGATTGAGTGTATTACAGCAAATAAATCAATCTCAACGCACCGAAGAGGAAATTAAAGAATTAACAGCTCTTATGAAGATAATGGCTCCAAAAATAACAACGTTGTCTTCAATTCCAGGGAGGAGATTAAAACGAGAAAGTGGTGAAGAAGAAGAAGAAGAAGAAGGAAAGGATTATGTGATTGATGATGTTGGTGTAATTGACTTTAGTTAGTTTTATTTGTAAATAAATGGAGGAGAGAGTGAAGGCATTCCTTAGGATTCTTTATGTTTTAAAAATAAAGATTGAAATGTATATGTTAAAAACCAAAAAGGTTTTGATACTCTGTCGGAATTTTTCTCATAAATAAATATGAGTTATTGTCCTAAATGTAAAAAGAAAACTAAATCTAAAAGTGTATTGTATGTTAAAGCTAAAAATAATAGAGTTTATCAAAAAGGAATATGTCAAGTGTGTGGCTCTAAAAAGTGCCAATTCATCTCTCCTAAAAGAGGAGGAGACATACAAAAGTTTCTGTCAGGAAGTAAATTTACAACAACTGGAATTCCAGGGGAACTACATCTACCTGGATATTCTTTCTGTGGTCCAGGAACAAACTTGGATAAAAGATTAGATGAGGCTGACAATCCTAAACCTTGGTCTAAACCTATAAATAGGGTTGACGAAGTGTGTATGAAGCATGATATTGCTTATGGGGATACCACCACATTGGATGAAAAACATGAAGCAGACAGAGAAATGTTGTATAATTTGTCTTTGATACGAAATCCTACATTGAGAGAGAAAGTTGATAGGTTTATTGTTAAAAAAATGATAAGTGTCAAATTGAAACTTGGTCTTGGTTATTCCTCAAAAAACTATTAGACTCCAATGATGTTATCAAGACTGAGGAGCTTTTGGCTAATGAATTACACAAACCTATAATCACAAAGTTTAAAAGAAGGAAGGTTTATTCTAAATACACCGACCACATATGGTCCGCTGATTTAATTGAATTGAATAATGACAGGGGATACAGGTATGCTTTAACCGTTATTGATTTGAGGAGTAGATTTGCCTGGGTTGTCCCTTTAAAAAATAAAAGGGGTGATACTTTAATGTTAGCCTTTAAGCTAATATTTGATCGGGATAAAAGGAAACCAAAGAAGTTATGGACTGATGAGGGAACAGAGTTCTATAACAAAATATTCATGAAATTTCTTAAGGGGAAGGGTATTAAATTATACAGTACCTTTAATGAAGGAAAGGCAGTTGTTATTGAGCGTTTTAATCGTACTTTAAAAGAGAAATTATATAAACAATTCACACAACTCGGTTCT
Organism: Myxine glutinosa; assembly: GCF_964187855.1. Classification (NCBI taxonomy): domain Eukaryota; kingdom Metazoa; phylum Chordata; class Myxini; order Myxiniformes; family Myxinidae; genus Myxine; species Myxine glutinosa. The sequence continues at coordinate 145,680 of NW_027616947.1, forward strand.
CAAAAATGGGTGTATTTAATTCGGGATATTGTAGATGATTACAACAATACAGTTCATTCATCAACAAAATCAAAGCCAACAGAATCATTTACAAAATTAGAATATGAAAAGGAGATTAATTTGAGAAAGCACAAGTTCAAAGTTGGTGATATTGTAAGGATATACAAATGGAAAAGTCATTTTGAGAAAGGTTATACACAAAAATGGACTCGTGAATTATTTAAAATCATTGATGTAATGGATACAGTCCCTTGGACCTACAAATTATATGATTTAAATGGAGAAGAAATCTTGGGTTCATTTTACTCGCAAGAATTACAAAAAACAAAGCTAATAATTCATTCCACCCAGATTAGCTAATTTAATTCGTGATAATAATAAAAAAAAATTAAATAAATTAAAAATCATAAGCCACGCCCACACAGACCACGCCCACACCGACCACGCCCACACAGACCCCGCCCACACAGACCACACCCATCATCCCCCACCCCCCCGTGCGTTCCCCCACCCTTGATCCCCCCCACCCCCACCTTCCCCACACACACAAGGGGAGGGGGGGAAATCAAGGGTGGGGGAACGCACCCCCCTCCTTCTAACCTTTATTCTTTTCTTGTAATTAATAATTAAATAATTCTGGACAAAGCATATATATATAAATAATATTTTAAACAAAAGCTTCATATTACAAAAACATTCAACTTCTTCCCAGCACAAATCATCAATCTCTTCCCAACATAAGTTAAAGGTAGTTTCAACAGCAGCAGATATCTTCAGGTTTGGAATCTCTTTCTGTCAAAGGCAAGAGGACAAGAGGGGAGAGAAAATATTACACACACATACACACTTACACACACACACATATACACACGTACACACACACAAGGATATGAGGATATTGGGATACATACCTCTAAAAGATCAAGCCTTCTATCAATGCAGTCGAGGTGAAAATTAAGGGTATCACATGTTGACGGGAAATAACCACTCTTTGGAAAATCAAAATCGTCCCACTCCAAGCTTTGGTCTTCAAGGCTGCAAACAAAATAAGGAGAAATTACTATGTTGAAGTAAGCTTGACAAAACATCACACACACACATACACACACACTAAGGCAGCGTCGTTTAACACAAATGTATTAATATTTAGTATCTTACCTTGCATATGAATCTTCCAAGAACGGCGAAACAGGCAGGTTGTTCAAGTTCATTTCGTTTTTCATTCCAACGAAATGTATTTCTGCAGTATTTTCATTCCAACCAGTTTGAAGTTCTGCCAGGATATTTGCATTGCTGTAAAGAGAAAGGGATATTAAGTCATGTGTTGTATAATTAATCCCATACAAAGCTTTAAACACTTTAATTTTAAATGAAACTTACCTTGGTGAGTATTCTTCTTCTTTATCAGAGTAAAGGATGGAGTAGTAAGACATGTCGATCCCCAATGATCAAAATTGAATTGAACACGTTCTTTTATAATGAACAAAATGTATTTTCTTGAAATGACAACATGCAGTCATTTCGGGGAAGCCCTGAGCGTGTGTGAATAACAGGAAACGAAACAATGAGAAGTTATCCGAGTCAGTGAAACAACATCATTTCTCAAAAGCGAATAATTAATTATAAAAAGGTTTGAGTATGAGAATTAAATTATTTCCCACTCATAAAAAAATATTTGTAGGGTCGATGTTTGAGTGGGCCATATTAAGAGTCCATAAGGAGTTCCGCTTCCGGTCCCTCGAGCGACGGGGCTTGCTTTGATCTCTCTACGGCATCAAAGTTTGAGTGTTTTCCCGTTCGTTTCTTTGTCAAATTTCCGCTGCGTATTTTGTTGTGTATGTGTTATTGTGTGTTTCTATTTGGTTTTGGTTTTGTAGTTGTTGCAAATTTGTGTGTAATTAGTCGTTTCTTTGTCCGCGCCTCGTGCGGCCTGGTGTCTCGTGCGGCCTCCTCGTCTCGACTTGTGCCCCGCCCCCTATATTCTCGTTTGTTCTTTCACCTCTGCTCCTGCTTTCTCAAATCCACGTTCTCACTTAGAGACTTTTCCCAGATTGTTTTCATGGTTTTGTTGAAATATTTCTTTAAATATGTTTAAACCGCAGCGGTGATCCCCCCCCCCCCCCCCCAGGATTTCCATGTTTTAAACGTTTCCCAGTGTGTACCCTGGATAAGAATAGGTACGCCGTATCCCTGCGTGTCGTAGGAGGCGAATAAGTGGGTTGGCGTCAGGAAGGGCATCCGGCCATAAAAAAAAACATTGCCTCAAAAAGAGAACCATGACAATTACAACTACATGTGGGCAGGGTACAGCCCGAAGTGGAGATCGGTTTCTGAGGTTTGGGACATGGAATGTAGGGACAATGACAGGGAGATCAGGAGAAGTGGTGGAAGTATTGGTCAGAAGAAGAGTGGACATATGTTGTGTGCAAGAGACGAGATGGAAGGGAAGTGGTGTGAGAATGGTGAAGGGTAGGCAGGGACAGAAATACAAGTTTGTGTGGCAAGGGTGCCTGGAGGGTGTGAATGGTGTTGGTGTCCTGTTTTCTGACGAGTTTGTAGACAGTGTGGTGAGTGTGACTAGAGTGAGTGATAGGTTGATGATGGTGAAAATGATGATTGGAAAGCTCTTGGTGAACGTCATCTCGGGATATGCTCCGCAGGTTGGTCGGAGCGATGAAGAGAAGGACAAGTTCTGGTGTGCGATAGAGAAGCTGATGGAAAACGTGAAAGATGAGGAAGTTGTTGTGGTAGGAGGAGACCTAAATGGACATGTGGGAAGGAGTATGGATGGTTTTGAAGGAGTTCATGGGGGTTACGGATATGGTGTGAGAAATGGAGAAGGTGAAAGGATTTTGGAGTTTGCTGATGGAGCTGATTTGTTGATTTGTAATACTCAGTTCCAGAAAGAGGATAATAAGCTTGTTACATACACGTCAGGTGGGTCGACGACAACCGTTGACTACCTGATGGTGCGTAGGCGAGATAGGGGGCACCTCCGAGACACAAAGGTGATCCCGGGGGAGGAGGCTGTTTCACAGCACCACTTGGTTGTCTGCGACGTAAGGGTGAAAGGTGCGAGGAGAGCTCGGCGGGTGAAGTACCAACCGAGAATGAAGGTGTGGAGGTTGAAAGAGGTGACAGTAAGGGAGGCATTAAAAGAGAGGCTGAGTAGGGTCGAGGATGATGTGGTTGAGCTTGAAAGTGGTTGGATGTCAATGAAAGCTAGTCTGTTGGGAGCCGTTGGTGAGGTATGTGGATGGACAAAAGGACCACCAAGGCACTCGGAAACATGGTGGTGGGATGATGAAGTTGGAAAGACGATTGACGAGAAGAGGAAGAAGTTCAAGGAGTGGCAGAAGGCGAAGGGTACGGGAGCAGAAACAGCAGAGCATGAAAGTTATAAGGCAGCCAGGAAGGCTGCAAAGAAAGAGGTAGCAAAGGCGCAGGAGGCATGTAGGAAAATGTTCGGAGAACGCTTGGATTCGGAAGAGGGTCAGAGAGCGGTATTCAGGATTGCAAAGCAGATAGCGAAAGAGAGGTGTGATGTGATGGGGGTGAGCTGCTTGAAGGATGAAGTGGGACAAATCGTTGTCGACCCAGATGGAATTAAAGGAAGATGGAAAAGATATATGGAAATGCTGTTGAATACAGAGAATGAATGGGATGGCAACATAGAGAGTAACCCAGTTTTAGGACCGGCAGAGAAGATAACTGAGAAGGAAGTTGAGGAAGCGATAAAAGCAATGAAGGGTAGAAAAGCGGGAGGGCCGACAGGAGTTGTGGGAGATATGTTGAAGGCAGCAGGAAGTTGGGGTGTGAAGAGAATGACAGAGATCTGTAATCTGGTTGTGAAAGAAGGCCGCATTCCAGTGGATTGGGAACTGAGTACCCTCGTCCCTCTATACAAGGGGAAAGGTGACCCTCTGGAGTGTGGCTCGTACCGAGCGATAAAGTTATTGGAGCATGGAATGAAGGTATTGGAAAGGGTGTTGGAGAGGAGGATAAGGAAGAAAGTGAAGATCGACGAAATGCAGTTTGGATTTATGCCAGGAAGAGGAACGACAGACGCGCTTTTCATTGTGAGGCAGTTGCAGGAGAAGTACATGGAGAAGAGGAAGAAGTTGTTTCTTGGGTTTGTTGATCTGGAGAAAGCATTCGATCGGGTTCCACGCAAAGTATTGACATGGGCATTGAGGAAGTTAGGAGTGGAGGAATGGTTGATCAGAGTAGTGATGGCAATGTACAAAAGAGCACGCACAGCTGTAAGGACGAAGGACGGGAACAGTGGTGAGTTTGAGGTGAAGGTGGGAGTGCATCAGGGGTCGGTACTAAGTCCACTACTATTTGTAGCTGTGATGGAGGTGCTGGCTCAGAACGTAAAGGAGGGTTTACCGTGGGAGTTGTTGTATGCAGATGATCTGGTGTTGATTGCGGAAAGTATGGATGGACTGAAGGAAAAGATGAACACGTGGAAGGAATGTATGGAGACAAAAGGTCTGAAGGTGAATATCGGAAAGACGAAGGTGATGGCAAGTGGTAAAGCATGTGGTGAGGTGGAAAGAACTGGGAAGTGGCCCTGTGCTGTGTGTAGGAAGGGTGTCGGAGTGAACTCCATTCAGTGTACAATGTGCGCTGAGTGGGTTCATCAAAAATGTAGTGGTCTGAGAGGGTCATTAACCAGTGTGGCAGCTACATTCAAATGTAAGGTGTGCACAGAGGGAGCTGCAGATGGAGGAAATGTTGAGTTGGATCTTGGAGATGGCGTGAAGCTGGAAGGTGTGAAAACATTTTGCTACCTCGGAGACATGCTGAATGGAGAAGGTGGATCAGACTCGGCAACGGTTGCTCGAGTGAGATGTGCATGGAAGAAGTTTCGGGAATTGAGTGGCGTGCTGATGATGAGGGGAGTGTCGTTGAAGCTGAAGGGAAAGGTGTATGCTGCATGTGTGAGAAGTGTTATGATTTATGGGAGCGAGACATGGGTAATGAACGTAGAGCAGCAACGAAGGTTGGAAAGGGTGGAAATGCGAATGGTTCGACGGATGTGCGGAGTATCGTTGAGAGAGAGGAAGACAAATGATAAATTGCGAAAGATGATGGGAATAGAGCCTGTGATTGATGCTGTGAAGAGGAACAGGTTGAGATGGTTTGGTCATGTGTTGAGGAAGGATGAAAGTGACTGGTTGAGAAGAGTGATGGAAATGAATGTAGAAGGAAGTAGAAGACGGGGAAGACCGAGAAAGACTTGGCTAAAGATGGTGGAAGAAGAAATGCGGGCAAGGGGGTTAACAAGGAGAGATGCAGAAAATAGGGCAAAATGGAGAAGATTGTCATGGGGACCGCAAGGCTAACCCCCGCTCTAGCAGGGAAAATGGCCTTTAAAATGCATGTTGTGTGTTGTTGTATAAGGCCAGAAGGATCACAGGTGCGTAAAGAACAGGGTGTTTAGGGGGTCAAAGATTAAACTGCCAGATGATATGTCTAATGAAGATGTGGATACTATAGTCAAAAGGTTCGTGGGGAATAGAGGCAATGAAGGATTGGTTCCAAGCTGCCTGGTACATCAGCCATATCTTCATTATGTATTAGCCCAAGTAGATCAATTGGGTCATAAGGTCAATAGGTTCAAAAGGTCAAAAGGCTCATAGAGTCTTTTGGATTAATAGGGGTGTTTTCCAAAAATGGGAAAAGACAGGGGGGTAAACGACATTAGATAGGGATTTCCCATGTTAAACGGAGGTGGTCCAGAAGCAACATTGTTCCCCTACTCATAAAACACGTAATAAAAACACCTCACAGCCATAAAACACGTAATAAAAACACCTCACAACAACGAAATTAAAAACACCTCACAGCCATAAAACACGGAATAAAAACACCTCACAGCCATAAAACACGGAATAAAAACACCTCACAGCCATAAAACACGGAATAAAAACACCTCACAGCCATAAAACACGTAATAAAAACACCTCACCACAAAGAAATTAAAAACACCTCACAGCCATAAAACACGTAATAAAAACACCTCACAGCCATAAAACACGGAATAAAAACACCTCACAGCCATAAAACACGTTATAAAAACACCTCACAGCCATAAAACACGTAATAAAAACACCTCACAGCCATAAAACACGTAGTAAAAACACCTCACAGCCATAAAACACGTAATAAAAACACCTCACAGCCATAAAACACGTAATAAAAACACCTCACAGCCATAAAACACGTAATAAAAACACCTCACCACCACAAAATTAAAAACACCTCACAGCCATAAAACACGTTATAAAAACACCTCACAGCCATAAAACACGTTATAAAAACACCTCACAGCCATAAAACACGTAATAAAAACACCTCACAGCCATAAAACACGTAATAAAAACACCTCACAGCCACAAAATTAAAAACACCTCACCACCACGTCATTTAAAAACACCTCACCACCATGTGATATTAAAACACCTCACCACCACATCATTTAAAAACACCTCACCACCACATCATTCAAAATACCTCACCATCACGTGATTCAAAACCACCACCACGTTATTAAAACCACTTCACAACCACGGAAACAAAAGTTTGAGTGAGTCGTTAAGTGACAACACAGACACTGCCCAGATGTGTCGATATATAGATAAATGACTGTACCCGAGTTGACGTTTTGTCATGGTTTAAACCAATCATAATTCAAACAATTATTTTGCACAAATGTGTAATATACGTGATATCAGATTTTATAAACAATTGAAGTTGGAGAAAAAAAAATTTCCCCCAAAAAACAAAAAAAAATTGGAATAAAAAAATAATAATACCCTTAGGACATACTGACGGGAGAGATATATGCATACCAGAAGTTTGGTACGATTTCACAAAAGTTTGAGAAAGTAGTTCAGTGACAACACAACACAGGACAGATGCTGCACAAATATATATATATATACATATATATATATATATATATATATATATATATATATATATATATATATATATATATATATATATATATATATATTGTCGCGATCCCGTCTGTGAAATGTGTCCCAGCACGGAATACGGACGTGAATGTCCGGGCTTCAAGTAGTCCACGGAGTGAACAAAGAGAACTCAATAAACACAATTGTGTTTTAATCGGCCTTCTAGGGGTAAGGCACGATTATTTATTGGCTCGATCACAAAAACCATGAATGGTAACAGAATGGAATACACGGCACAACGCCTGCAGGGACTGTCGGCAACAGAAGCTCCAAACAGGACGCAGGTAATATCACTCGCGGTTCCAATCGACGATCTCCGGGACTCGGAGGGTAACAGAATGGAATACACCGCACAAGGCCTGCAGGAACGGTCGGCCAGCAGCTCCAACACGACGCAGGCAATATCTGACTCACGGTTCCAATCCACGAGATCCGGGAATCACTCGTTCTCTTCCGGAGTGACTCACTCGTAAAATACAGAACTGTAAACGATCAGCCCAACGCGGCTGTCGTGAAGATTAAAGGAAATCCCTTTTCTATTTCCCACTCGGAGCCTTCGAGTCGCGTCCGTTGCACAAGATGGCGACTGCGCTCTCTGACCCTCCACCAATCATGTGCCGAATCGCCTCCCAATCGCGTGAGGCTCCAAGGAGGTCACGTCACGTGGTGGGCGGGGCACTCATTTGGGTGAGAACAAAGGTGGTTTCACCGGTGGTTTCTCACAGTCCTCCCCCCCTAAGTAAAAACCCCGTCGGATAGACGGCGTTTTGAAACCAGCATTTGTAGTAGGTGCAAATCACATGGCAATATGATGGTGGTAATCGTTAACAGGCAATTAACGCAATTAACAATTATTGACAATTATTAACAACAATAACGCAACAACGCAACAATACAACGCAACGCAAATACGCAACGCAATAGCGCAACAATAACGCAATTATTACCGCACAGGCAAGTAACAGGCAACAGGTTAACAGGCGTTAACAGGTTAACAGGCGTTAACAGGCAGGTTAACAATGAACAAGTTTTTTTTTTTTTTTTTTTTTCACACACACTATTAAACACCATACACCACATTAATATCTACCCCACAAGAGTTACACTTCACACAAGCACAATAGAGAGGCACGGGGGCCAAACTCAAGTTGGGGAAAGCGTTGACAGGAGGGAAACGGGCCGAGACCTCGAGCGGCTGGTACTCCTCCGGTGTCGAGAACGACAGTCATATGCGTAATGACCCCTTTCACCGCACTGGTAACATCGATCGTTCGGGTCGAAAGGCCTGCGGACCAAAGGACGTCTGAAACGAGGCCGCCGCGACATGCCATTCGACATCTCGACGCACACACGCGATCCGCAAATTAGCCTTCCATCAAGGGCTCTGACCGAATCTTCAGCATCTCGTGGATCTTCAAACTCAACAACTGCAAATCCAGGTGGGTTTCGAGCAACCCATACGTTGCGGAGTGGTCCGTAATGTTCGAAGACCCTCCCTAGCTCGGCTTTCGCTGCTCCATTGCCCAGGTTTCCCACATATACCTTAGCATTAGCGTTCCGGCTGAATCGCGACATGGCGGGAGCGGTCCCTGAGGAGCACGGCACCTGAGGTTGGCTTGACGGGAGGCTCGGGTGGACTTCAGCTGACGCAACGTCACCGTCGGGACCTGGAGTCGAGGCGCTAGGCTCCTCGGGCCAGAGTGAAGATATGTCTGACTCCGCCACTCTCTCCGCCTGTTTACTCTGGGATCTAGTGACCATCCCACAGGTCAGAGTCAATGACTCCTCCCGGGCCATGGCATCATTGCCAATCAGCAAGGAGACCCCGGGTATCGGGTAGTAGGGTACCACCACACAGGTCATTGGACCCGAAAAAATGTCACTCCGGACCTCGAGGAGGGCAAGGGGATACCGGCCAAGAACCTGGTCAATGCCCCGAAGGAGGGTATACTCGCCGGTATAACGCATCTGAGAGGCCGGAACTACCCCCGCCCGGAGAACACACCGTGTTGCCCCAGTATCCCGAAGGTATTTGGCCTCAAACTTCAGCATCGAATCAGGGCCACCCACTAAGGCTGTCCCTGAATAATCCTGATACAGTGGATGAATGGAATTAACCTCGGTGGCAGTGACCTCTGTCACCGATGCCACCATCGTGTGCGAGGGCCCAGTTGATGAGCTCCACTGATCTCCCTCCGACTTAACAGGAGGGTTGCCTCGGTAGGCCGGACTAGCTGGATTAGAGAAGCAGCGGTTTTCACCGTGCCCCACGCGTTTGCAGAAATCGCACCAGGGCCCTGCCCTGGTCTGCGGCTCGCGACCGCCACCAGTGGAGGGCATCGGAGAACCCTTCCCCTCGATCCAGCCGCCGGGCAGACGGGGGGCGGTCTTGATCGCAGAATCCTCCGTCTTACGACGCGACTGCGTGACTTGCAACATTTTGCACGCCAAAACATGTTTATCAATAAGGTTGACGCAGTCTGACAAGGAAACAGTGTCTTTGTCGACAAGAAACAATGCTAAGTCAGGTGGAAGCTGTTGATCGATACGGTAACGCACCAGGAGTTCCGCAACCGCTTGAGGTAACTCAACCTTGCTCCCCTTGAACCATCTCTGCAGCTGTTCCAACAAGGCCCGCGAATGTTCCTCATAGGTTTGACTGGACTGACGAGTCCAGCTGAAAAAATTTCTCCTATAAATACACGCGGACACCGCATAGGCGTTCAAAATCTCGGCCTTCAATGCCCTGTATTTGTTTGCGTCCTCGGTTGCCATCCTCGCATATACCTCCCTCGCCTTCTCAGATAGATGGCTCACAAGATGGCCGACCCACAAGCTCTCATCAATGCCACCGGCAGCCAACAACTTCTCCGCCATCTCCAGATACGCTTCTGGCTTCGTGTCTCCCGTCCAGTCCGGCAACCGAACATGAACAGTTTCCGGGACTCTTGCAGCAGACCCCTCTGCCCGCGGTCGTTCAGTCAACATTCGCAACTCATGCTCTCTGACGCGTTCAGCTTCTGCGGCCGCATGCTCTCTCTCTGCTGCTGTCTCTGCTGCCGCATGCGCTCTCTCTGCTGCTGCACGCTCTCCCTCTGCTGCTGCACGCTCTCTCTCTCTCTCACGCTCTCTCTCTCTCTCACGCTCTCTCTCTGCTGCCGCATGCTCTCTCTCTGCTGCTGTCTCTGCTGCCACATGCGCTCTCTCTGCTGCTGCACGCTCTCCCTCTTCTCGCTTAATACGCTCTGCCTCAGCCCTGTCGTTCTCCCTGTTATACATGTCGAGTTGTTGAACCGGAGTCAGCCCGGTCCAGAAGGTCGAACGCATGCATTTAGTCATGATGGGATCGCTTCCTAACATCTCGGGTTGAGTGACCGGGTCAAGGCTGCTTGCGTCGCTCACATCGCCACCCACGTGACTGTCAACATGATCAGGTTGAACTCTCACTTCTCTGGTCGACATAGCGTGGCTACGAGTTATCATAAGACAAGGCACAAAACACAACGCTCCGTTGGGGAAATACGACACGAACTACACAATATCACCACCGCACATCAAATTGCCAATGAGAAAAATACCACGTACAAATACTCACGTTTTTTTTTTTTTTTTTTTTTTGTCGGTTGTTTGGAGGGATCCGGGGCTATTCACTTATTCGGCAGTGAAGCACCACACAAGACAGCGTCCTACGGCGAGAAAGTTCCTCCAAGACGGCCCCCGCTGGCGAGAAGGCCCCTCCAAGATGGCGTCCGCTGGTGAGAAGGCTCCTCCAAGACGGCGTCCGCTGGTGAGCAGATGCAGAGAAGATGCAGATGCAGATGCAGATGCAGATGCAGAATTCCCGTCTCAATTCGAATGTCTCTTACTTGAATGATCCTAGGACGAGCACCCCATTTGTCGCGATCCCGTCTGTGAAATGTGTCCCAGCACGGAATACGGACGTGAATGTCCGGGCTTCAAGTAGTCCACGGAGTGAACAAAGAGAACTCAATAAACACAATTGTGTTTTAATCGGCCTTCTAGGGGTAAGGCACGATTATTTATTGGCTCGATCACAAAAACCATGAATGGTAACAGAATGGAATACACGGCACAACGCCTGCAGGGACTGTCGGCAACAGAAGCTCCAAACAGGACGCAGGTAATATCACTCGCGGTTCCAATCGACGATCTCCGGGACTCGGAGGGTAACAGAATGGAATACACCGCACAAGGCCTGCAGGAACGGTCGGCCAGCAGCTCCAACACGACACAGGCAATATCTGACTCACGGTTCCAATCCACGAGATCCGGGAATCACTCGTTCTCTTCCGGAGTGACTCACTCGTAAAATACAGAACTGTAAACGATCAGCCCAACGCGGCTGTCGTGAAGATTAAAGGAAATCCCTTTTCTATTTCCCACTCGGAGCCTTCGAGTCGCGTCCGTTGCACAAGATGGCGACCGCGCTCTCTGACCCTCCACCAATCACGTGCCGAATCGCCTCCCAATCGCGTGAGGCTCCAAGGAGGTCACGTCACTCATTTGGGTGAGAACAAAGGTGGTTTCACCGGTGGTTTCTCACAATATATATATATATATATATATACAGTATATATATATATATATATATATATATATATATATATATATATATATCTATATATATATATATATATATATATATATATATATATATATATATACTTGGCATTTAATATGGATTTTTTTTTTCTTGACTTGGGTTTACTTTCTTAACTCAGTATATCAATCTAGTGAGTTTCTTTTACACTTTGGTGATTTATTTATTAAAAGAACCATGTCACTGATTGTCTGTTGCAGCAAGAAGTCAACAACAGGATTATATCACAGGTGGCGTGGCAAAATGTACGGACAGGTGCATTTGATGATTGGCTTCACAGTCGGGTATACAAGGGTTGTTGCGTTCTGTATTAGTGGAAAACAACTGCTGCACATCTCCAAAAGTTATTGCCGCTTCCTCTGGAGATGGTCCGTCAACTCGACAATGCTGTTTCTCATGGAGTGGTGGCTTTACGAAATTACGGCATGAAACGGCGTGCTATTGCTCAGCAGTATGGCATCACTCAAGGTCAGGTGTCAAAGATCCTGAAACGAAATGCTCAGAGGGGTGTCCCAACTCCAATACCGAGGCCAGGACGTCCCCGCAGAACCACAAGGAGGGATGATCGCCAGCTGCACCGGTTAGTCCGCAATGGCCGTACCAAGTCAGCTAATCGGCTTAGGGCTGAGTGGCAGCAACTGACAAATGTGCCTGTATCCAGAAGGCTAGTCAACCAACGACTGGTTCAAGCAGGCTATTGTGCCAGTCGTCTCCTGAGAAAGCCACGCCTGACCAGACAACACCGCCAAGCACCGATTGCAGTGGGCCAGAGAGCACCGTCAATGGCAGCCAGAACATTGGAATCACGTGATCTTCAGTGACGAGTCTAGATTTCTGGTCTATCGTCAAGATGGTCGCGTCCGAGTGTGCAGACAAGTGCATGAAGCCTACAACAAAGATTGTATAGTGCCAAGAGTCCAAGCTGGAGGTGGTGGGGTGACCGTTTGGGCTGCTTTTCATGCAGGGGGCAAAACTGACCTGGTTGTTCTGAATGGAGACCTGAACCAGTTCAAGCACAGGGCCATTCTGGAAGAAACATTGCTTCCATTTGCTCGTGCAGCCTTTCGAGTAAACTTTGTCTTCCAAGATGACAATGCACGGCCTCATCGTGCTCGCATGATCCAACACTTTCTTGCTGACCGTGGTGTAGAGCATATGGAGTGGCCTGCCATGTCCCCGGATATGAATCCGATAGAGAACTTGTGGGCAGAATTAATGCGTCAAATCGACCACTTGGACCAGCAGCCGACCTCTGTGCGTGAATTGCAGCAGGCTATTGTCACTGCATGGCAAGCGATTCCTGTGCAAACCTTGGCAAATCTCGTGAACAGCATGCCTCAACGTGTACGTGCTCTCCTGAATGCTCGTGGGGGTTAATCGAAGTACTGAACTGTAATTTTACTGTCCGTAATCCCAGTCGTAATTTAACTTTTGTTTTTGTTATAAAAAATATTTGGCTAATGTGCAAAATAAAGAGATACTTCTGGAAAACGTACAGAAGTTTAACACAGTACTATCCATGAATTGAGTTCGATATCAGTTCACATCACTTTCAAGCATCAATTTATTTGCTTCGAAATGTCAAATGTGGTTTTTGTTTCTTTTAAAGGTCACATTAACAAAATCTCGAATAATTTCAACATAATTCCAATGAACTTTTGGTTCTAAGACATCTTGAAAAGTAAGTTCACCCCCACAAAAAAAATATTCCATATTAAATGCCAAGTCTGTATATATATATATATATATATACCACATTTATATATATATATATATATATATATATATATATACCATAAAGAAAGACCACATTTGACATTTCGAAACAAATAAATTGATCCTTGAAAGTGATGTAAACTGATATCGAACTCAATTCATGGACAGTACTGTGTTAAACTTCTGTACGTTTTCCAGAAGTATCTCTTTATTTTGCACATTAGCCAAAAAATTTTTTAACAAAAACAAAAGTTAAATTACGACTGGGATTACGGACTGTAAAATTACAGTTCAGTACTTCGTGTAACCCCCACGAGCATTCAGGAGAGCACGTACACGTTGAGGCATGCTGTTCACGAGGTTTGCCAAGGTTTGGACAGGAATGGCTTGCCATGCAGTGACAATAGCCTGCTGCAATTCACGCACAGAGGTCGGCTGCTGGTCCAAGTGGTCGATTTGACACGTTAATTCTGCCCACAAGTTCTCTATCGGATTCATATCCGGGGACATGGCAGGCCACTCCATATGCTCTACACAACGGTCAGCAAGAAAGTGTTGGATCATGTGAGCACGATGAGGCCGTGCATTGTCATCTTGGAAGACAAAGTTTCCTCGAAAGGCTGCACGAGCAAATGGAAGCAATGTTTCTTCCAGAATGGCCCTGTACTTGAACTGGTTCAGGTTTCCATTCAGAACAACCAGGTCAGTTTTGCCCTCTGCATGAAAAGCAGCCCAAACGGTCACCCCACCACCTCCGGCTTGGACTCTTGGCACTATACAATCTTCGTTGTGGGCTTCATGCACTTGTCTGCGCACTCGGACGTGGCCATCTTGACGATAGACCAGAAATCTAGACTCGTCACTGAAGGTCACGTGATTCCAGTATCCTGGCTGCCATTGACGGTGCTCTCTGGCCCACTGCAATCGGCGCTGGCGGTGTTGTCTGGTCAGGTGTGGCTTTCTCAGGGGATGCCTGGCACGATAGCCTGCTTGAACCAGTCGTTGGTTGACTAGCCTTCTGGATACAGGTACATTTGTCAGTTGCTGCCACCCAGCCCTTAGGTGATTAGCTGACTTGGTACGGCCATTGCGGACTAACCGGTGCAGCTGGCGATCATCCCTCCTTGTGGTTCTGCGGGGATGTCCTGGCCTCGGTATTGGAGTCGGGACACCCCTCTGAGCATTTCATTTCAGGATCTTTGACACCTGACCTTGAGTGGTGCCATACTGCTGAGCAATAGCAGGGTCTTTCATGCCGTAATTTCGTAAAGCCACCACTCCATGACAAACAGCATTGTCGAGTTGAAGGACCATCTCCAGAGGAAGCGGCAATAACTTTTGGAGACTTGCAGCAGTTGTTTTCCACGAATACAGAACGCAACAACCCTTGTATACCCGACTGTGAAGCCAATCGTCAAATGCACCTGTCCTTACATTTTGCCGCGCCACCTGTGATATAATCCTGTTGTTGACTTCTTGCTGTGACAGACAATCAGTGACATGGTTCTTTTAACAAATAAATCACCAAAGTGTAAAAGAAACTCACCAGATTGATATACTGAGTTAAGAAAGTAAACCCAAGTCAAGAAAAATATATATATTCCATATTAAATGCCAAGTCTGTATATATATATATTGTTATGGTTTTTAGAACCTTCACTTTGTAAAATAATAAGCCTTGTAAATATCCCCCTTTGTAAAGGTTGCACCTTAGTTAGGCCATGTACAACACGTAGGACACCGTAGAAACCTCTCTAGTTATTTCATTAGTCAATGTTTCAGTTAAGGATCTGTTCCCAATAGTTGAATCTGCGTTTTTTTTTTTTCGTTTTTTTTTTTTTTTTTTTTGTTTTTTTTGTTTTTTTTGGTATACAAGATCGAGGCTCGTGAAAGAGCGAACATTAATCACACAGAAAGACAAACAGACACACAAAACAAATAACATCGGGAGCGGTAGACAAGATGGGGAGAGAGGGGGAAGGACACAAACACAACATTTGAGAGCAGGGACCGAGAGACATGGAGACATCGAGAGAACTGTGGGAGGGAGAGGGCTTTGGGGGGAAGGCATGGGAAGGGGGGGGGGGTGGGAGAGGTATAAAACATATGGACACTGCTAAGACTTCCAGGAAAGAAGTTGGAATTTCAAACAAGGTGGATCTGGGGTGAATTAGTGGGGGTAGAAAAGATCAAGGTTTTGGATGGGGGAAGATAAGAGATGGTGGTGAACAGCTGTTTTGAAGACCTGGAGGGAGGAGTGTGATTGAAGTGAGTGTGGGAGTTTGTTCCAGAGGCGGGAGAAAAGAGGAATGAAAGAGTGAAGGTGAGCAGAGAGCCGAGATTTCGGCAGTTTAACCATCAGAGGGTGGCTGGCAGATCTTGTGCGACCTGTAGGAATATTTGGGGGACAGAGCACAGAGAGAGCTGGGGGAGCAAGGCCAGAGAGGAGTCGGTAGAAGACAGAAAGACCACCTACCTGCCTGCGGTGAGTGAGTGAAAGGCCCTCAGAGATAGCTTCATCGCGGGAGATTCCAATGATTCTGAAAGCTTTGGATTCAACAGCGTGGAGCCGAGCCAGGTGTGAGGCAGGAGCACCAGCCCATAGGGGAGAACAGTATTCCATTGAGCTGCGGATGAAAGCCTTGTATGTGGTGAGGAGCTCAGGTGTGCCTAGGAAGGACTTCGCATGACGGAGGATGCCCAGTCGGCGACTGGCTTTGGAGGCCAGCTTGGAAATGTGGTTTTCCCAAGAAAGATCATGGCAGATGGTGAGACCCAAAAGCTTGAGTGACAGAACTTCTTGGAGAGGATTGTTGAGAAAGTAGATGGGAGGGTTGTCCAATCGATCTTTTCGGAGAGACATAGTAAGAGTGTGAGATTTGTCAGGATTGAAAGACATGTTCCACATGTTTGACCAGCCTGTGATTTTGTCCAGGTCTTCAGAGAGTGAGGAGGCTGCAGACTGCCGATCTGAGGGAAGAGGAATGGAGCGGCAGAGAGTGGAGTCATCAGCAAAGAGATACAGAGGATTTTCCAGAGAGTCGGAGAGATCATTGATAAAGACCAGAAAAAGCACAGGGCCCAGCACACTGCCTTGGGGAACTCCAGCCTGAACGGGAAGGGGAGATGAGAGAAATCCATTCAGGGCCACACGTTGACTACGACCAGAGAGGAAGTCCACAAGGCATGCATGGAGATTTCCATGGATACCATAGGAGGAGAGTTTGGTGAGCAGAGCTGGGTGCCAGACCGTATCGAAGGCACGTGATATGTCAAGGGAGACAGCTCTGATTTCCTGTTTGGCATTGAGGACCTCCATCCATTGTTGAGACAGCAGAAGCAGCATGTCCAGAGTAGAGTGACCTGGTCTGAAACCAAATTGATGATCAGAGATCAAGCCATTGGAGAAGAGGAAAGATTTCATATCCGAAGCAATGATGGATTCCATGACTTTGCTGATAATTGGGAGCAGGCTGATTGGTCTGTAGTTGCAAGGATCTGTTTTTGCACCTTTTTTGTGTAAAGCGGTAATGTTTGCTGATTTCCAGGATGCTGGCAGATGACCTTGAGCAAAAGATAGGGTGAAAAGAACAGAGAGAGGGTGAGATAGAGCGGCAGAGCAGGATTTTAGGACCCGTGGGCTGATGCCATCTGGTCCAGTTGCAGAATCAGAGTCGAGGTTTGACAAAAACTCCTCCACCTTGTCAGGAGAGAAGGTCACAGAGTCCAGGAGCAGTTTGGTTCGACTGGGAAAGGTGGGAACAGAGAGAGATGGGTTTGGGACTAAGGATTTTGAGGCAAACACAGAGTTGAGGCATTCGGCTTTGTCACGTGCGATGTCAACTGTGTGGCCATTTGAGGTAAGGGAGGGGATGGAGGGGGAACAAACACCAGAAACGGATTTGACCAGACGCCACCAGGATTTGGAGGAAGGAGACAGGTTTGAGAGTTCATTCTTGAGTGAGGAGAGATAGTGCTTCCTGGCACTCCTGAGGGTAGACACACACTTGTTCCGAGCTTGGTGGAAGGAACTGAGATTTCCTTCAGTTGGATTAGCCTTCCAAGAGGCAAAGGCAAGTTGTTTCAGGGCAACTG
Source organism: Myxine glutinosa (assembly GCF_964187855.1). NCBI lineage: Eukaryota > Metazoa > Chordata > Myxini > Myxiniformes > Myxinidae > Myxine > Myxine glutinosa. The sequence continues at coordinate 163,101 of NW_027616947.1, forward strand.
CCTCACCACAAGATTCAGTGTACCATGGACGGGAGGAAGGGTAAGACAACTGAAGGCGAGATGGGATAAATCTGTGCATGAGAGAGATCAGTTTGCTTTGGAAGAATTCCCAGGAAGAATTGATGTCAGAGGCAGTGGAGATGGGAGACCAATCCAGACGATTGATGGCTGCTTGAAGACCGTCCCAGTCGGCCTGAGTGAAATGCCAGACTCGTCGACGCTGAGGAGGCTCTCTGAGAATGGCCAGAGAGATGTCCACTTTGACAAGCACATGATCAGAAGAACCGATTGGAGCAGAAGAAGAGCAGCAGACATTAGCAGGGAAGTTGGTCATAACCAAGTCTAGAAGAGAAGATACTCCATTGGCTGAGATCCGGGTCGGGAAATTGACAGATTGTGTCAATCCCAGTGAGTCACAGAAGTCCTTTGCTGAGGTGCCATGACTGGTGAGAGAGGAACCCACACCCAACCAGGTGGCATGATGACAATTGAAGTCACCACATATGAGGAAGAGGGAGTTGGGATGAGTGGATAGGAGTTGGTCCATGTTGTCACACAGTGAAATGTAGATGGAGTCATCACTGTTTGGGGGACGGTACAGAACACATATGAACAAAAGGTGGGAGCGGAGAGGAAGCCGTAGCCAGAGGTACTCCTGGGGGTGAGGAGGAGAGAGGGCAGTGCAAGGAGAGTGAGGAAGAGAGTTTTTGATAAAGATAGCCACCCCACCACCAGGCCGAGGCTCAGGTCTATCATACCGGAGGAGGGAGTAACCAGGAAGAGATATTAAGGAATCAGAGACATCTTGAAGGAGGAAAGTCTCTGTTAAGCAGATCAAGTCTGGATTGTCAGAAGCAACCTGTATGGAGAGATCAGTCAGGTTTGAGCGAAGGCCCCGGATGTTTGAGGTCCATACCGTTAATGAAGAGAGAGGGGGAGCATCGGGTACAGGACAGGGGAGGGGAGGAGTAGGGTAAGATGAAGGATGAGAGGGGGAGGTAGGGAGAGCAGTTGTTAGTGTGTCAGCGATTGCAGAAGAGTTCCAAGAAAGGGAAGGATGAGGAGGATGAAAGGTTTGAAGGTGAAGGGATGAGGCACAGTGAGGGGTTGTTTGAGGGGGGGCAGAGGAAAGAAGAAGGTTGGGGGGGGTGGAGGTATGAGATAGAAGGGAGACGTAGTGGGGAGGAGGCAGCTTTGAGGAGGAGGGGAGAGGAGGGAGAATTGGAGAGGAATGGTATGGGGGGAGATTTGAATGGGAGGGGTTGGGGGGGAGTTTTGAAGGGGAGGAGTGAGGGGGGAGTTTAGGAGGGGAAGGGCAAGGGGGGAGTTCAGGAGTGGAAGGGCAAGGGGGGAGTTCAGGAGTGGAGGGGTAGGGGGGAGTTTAAGAGTGGCGGGGCAAGGGGGGAGTTTAGGAGTGTAGGTGCAAGGGGAGGGATTTGGATGGGAGGGGCAAGAGGGGAGTTTAGAAAGTGGATGATTAATGAAAGACGAACATTTTAAACAAATTGGGTTTGTTGTGATTTTCAAGTTAGCAATCCGGTTCAGAATGATGGAGGAGGGATGGAATGAATGTGAATTTAGACCATGTAGTGAGGGAGACGTATAAGATATTGAATTTCTTTTTTTTGAGGTGGAATGAGTTGGAGAGGAAATTGAGAAAAGCCTTTTAAATAGGAAGAAAAACAGCGTGTTGTAAAATACCACTGAGTAAAACACTGAAGGGGAAAGGTTATACATATTTAAATAATATTTAAACAGAACCGTGAACAATCTTATGTGCACAAAAATACCAACGGGGGGAGAGCCGAGAGGGACCACCACGAGTCACGTGAAGGGCAAACGGTGGATGGCAAGGAGTCAAGGCAAGGAGCGTTGTTTAAATTAAATAAGAGTAGGCCCCAAAGTTCCTTTCAAAAGCGGTGCGAGTGGTTTTATATTCCGCAAGCCGCCATAAGCCACGCGGCCGAGTTGGAGAAGAAGGGGGGGGGAGCGCCAGGAACGAAGGCGTGGTCCATCAACGCACCATCAAGGGGCGGAGTCCGGGAGCCCTCGCGACCAATCAGGACCGAGGCGATCTCACCGGTGGGTGTGTCCAAAAGCGGCGGCTTGATACGTAAAAGCCCGATATAAGCGCCGCCGCGGACTACTTCCAAAAATGATGAGCCCAGGAGAGAGAAGGAGTCGAACACCAGCGGAGAGGAGCCACACACGAACAAAGAGATGAGCCCGGGAGAGAGAAGGAGTAGAACACCAAGAGAGAGCCACAGAGGAGAGCGGCAGAGATTTCAATTACATACGCAGCATACAAGCTTTCCCCCGCTATATAATAGTCCGGTCGCGTCCAACGACACGCTGAGCTGTTTGCCGGGTTTCACCTCGAACCCAAAGCGTGGACCGGAGCACAAGCTTGGAGCCAGACCTCGACGCCTACCAGCTGCCTGGACCCTTCTCTTCCTTCCCACCACCACCACCTTTTCATGAAAGTCTGTTTGTTCTGTCCTGGTAGTGTTATATAAGACTGTTTAAGCTTGCCCTGTGTCCTTTTACTTCCTGTACTTGTACATGCTTTTCCTTTCGTTTCCTCTTTTAGTGTAATTAATAAATCATATTTGTTCTTCCTACTCTGGTTTCCTCTCATTCGCTCGTCTTCGTGATTTCTCCATTGAGTACCGGTGGCACGATTAGAAATGCTCAGAATCGGGTTTAGTCTTTTTGTTAACGGCGCGGATTTCGGACTGCTAACCGCTCGGCAAACTCCATCTTGTCCAGGTCCGAGCAGGGAATTATATCCCTGCTTTGCGGAGGGATTGGCAAAGGTATTTGGGAAGCCGTTGACCAATCACCCTGGCCAATCTCACCCTGCGGAGGAGCGTGTAATTTCCAGGAATGGAGGATTGGCCAGTGTAAAAGACAAGGGGATTAACCCCCCCTTGGTAAGGGGAGCGCCGACCTCCGAATCCGCAACAATGTATATATATATATATATATATATATATATATATATATATATATATATATATATATATATATATATATATATATATATATATATATATCCACGATATCCATTTTTCCGTTCTCCAACCTAAAGCTTTGTCTTTAAAAACTCAACGTTTCGGCCAGCAACCCAGCGTGCGCCGAGCCTCCACTAGCCTTCATCAAGAGAAGTTCCATTGTTCACCTCCTTCCAGATATATCTGGGGAGAGAGGTGGGCCTATTCTATCAACCAATCACAAAGCTGCGTTGCGAGACCTCGTGACCATGGACCCATGCTCGGCTTATGTTGCAAGTGTTTTGTGCGTGTTTGAGCGGTGTATTGTGTTTTGTTGTCCGTGTTGCCTGTGTCGGCTATGTCCCACTTTGTCTTTGTCCTCCTCCACGCATCGGTGTGTCTCTGGTGTACTTATGCATGAGAGGTCCGTATGTCGGTCGAAGAC